>NC_134590.1:16740000-16982500 GCF_037038515.1 Microtus pennsylvanicus | reverse complement strand
CTTCCTAAGTATGTATTTTTGTTTCCTTCTGACATCCTTATTCTGTCTTATTTTTTTTAATATTCCCTTCTCTCTAGAACAAATGCTACCAATCTAGTCAGAAGTTCAAAGCACTTCAAGCCCTCAAGGATCTTTACCAATATCACATTGCTAGGAATCCATGGGGTTACATTGTGAACCCTGCCTTCCCCTTCCCTCACGCTCTGGTAAGTTCTGTGTTGGGGAAGCAAAAAGTAAAGTATTAAAATGCATAAAGTAATTAGTGTTGAAAGGTCCCAAATTGTATTTTAGCAAAAAAGCCAATGATGAAAATGAGAGGAGAAGAGGGAGGGGAAACCACAATCTGGATATATTATTTAAGGGGGGAAATTGATTTGCAATAAAAGAAGAAAAAAGAAATTAAGTTGTAAACAAACTTACTGTATAGTCTTAATAAAACAATAATGTCAGTAATAGCAATAATGAGAAATTTCACTTAAATTTTCTGTGTGTGCCCTCAGAATTTTGTCATATTTCCTTGTAATTGGTTTCCTAAACATTCTTTACTGTAGGGGAAATTAGAAGCCATTGTTCTCATTTAGTAGGAGAATCATGATTTGAGGAACTATAAGGCAGTGGTAGCCCAGCTTCTTGTTTCATTAGGAATAAAAGATGAGTCTTCGTTGTCCTTCAATCAGAACATCAAACCTTTTCCTTTATTTTCCATGGAGAATAGAGAATAGGTCCAGCTAGAGAGGTAAAGCATTTTATTATAGAAAACGTTATACTGTAACTTTTATTTTTATTGTTTTATTAATGAGATACAACTTAAATGAATGTATGTTTTATCTATTTTATAGTCAATAAGCATGTGTATAGCAATATGTCACATACAGTAGTAGATGCTCTTTATCCTCATTTATAAATACTATATACAAATTAAAGAATCCACAGAATTTAAAAAACAGGCTTGTAAGAAACATAGGATAATATCAGGCCACCAATGTGAACTTTTAAGAAATCAACAAGTAGACTTGAACTAGCAGACACTGCCAAACTCTTAATATCATTTCCTCTTTTATAAGGACATGTATCAAAATACTTCGACTATAACAAGGAATACAGCACACATATGGGATATCAAACCCGGGTGAGAGGAGGCCAGTGACTTACCCTGGATTTGAACTCTAGCTCATTTATATCCACAGAAAGTGCCGTCATTCAAATGCTCACCACATATCAGAGATGATAGAGACATTTTAGTGCCAGGCAACAGATAGCTAAACTTTAACACTATAAAAAATAATTAAAAACTATTCTTTCATTTTAAAGGAATCTGACATCCTTTCTCAGCAAGTAAGTCAAAATCATCATATCCATTACAATTAGAAAATTATTTCTATTCTGTTTTCACTGTTCACATTTTTATAAATAATGTTATTTACTTTGTAGCAATATAACCAGAAAATGGACATGAATATGCAAGCCAGAGAGGTAATATTTATTTTTTATTGCTTCATTGAAACAATATACAACGTAAATGCTGGTGTGTTTTAACAGTTTTGCAGCTTTGAAAACCTAGGATTATGAAAAATGGTTGTTCATCTATTTACATATTATGAATACATGTGAAGGTCTCAGTGAGACACAGGTGTAATCTTCTGTGAACCACACCGTAAAAGTTAGGGATAACTGGAATAATTTCTTGTTATTAGTCCATGACTTTCTGTAATCATTTGTTTGCAAGATTACCAAAATGGGCACTTGTAGTTAGGGTTTCTTTAAGGAAATAAATAAGGATTAAACACATTATTCTCACTGTGCTGATTGTACATAATTTCATATGTATATATAAATTTCCAATAATGACTAGTTTTATGTCATTATTACATTTTTATATGAATAATATTATTTATTTTGTAGCAACACAACCAGAAAATGGACATGCATATGCAAGCCAGAGAGGTAATATTTATCTCCTATTGTTTCACTGGTAATGTACAACTTAATTAGAGTCATACTGGAAGAGAGAGCCTCAACTGAAAAAGAAATGTCCCATTAGGTTCGCAATCTTATTGAACATTTTCTTAATTACTGATTGATGGAGAGGGCCTAGACTACTGTGAGTCACGCCATCCCTGGATTGGAGGTCCTGGCTTCTATAAGAGAGAGGCTGAGTAAGACATAAAGAGCAAACTAGTAAGCAATATTCTTGCATAATCTCTAAGTCAGTTCCTGCCTCTAGGTTCCTTCCCTGAATTCCTGCCTGACTTCTCCCAGGAATGGATTTATAAGCTAGAAGATGAAATGAACCCTTTCCTTCCCTATTTGGTTTTGCTCCTTGTGTTTTGCAATAGCGATAGCAAGTCTAATTAAGACAGAATATAAATTCTAAAGGATAGAGTAACCTTAATTTGAGACCAACATTTTTTAAATGTTTGTATTCTTCAGAAATATCATACATGTATACAGTGTACATTGATAAATCTATTGCTCAATCCTCTCCCTTTTACTCTCAGACCCTTCCTTCATATCTTCAAATTTCACATCCTTATGTTTTGCATGTATACTAATAACCCAATGAGTCTGATTAGGGCTTCCTTGTGTACACGGTGTAGGGCCATCTGCAGGAACATAGTAACCACCAGTGACTATGTGACTAAAGAAAACTGACTTCTTCCAACAGCCACCTTAACTGTTCACCTTGGGGTGTGGCCCTCTTCCCTTCCTGCTCAGGTGTTGATAACCTTGATCTTGCACAAGTCTTGTGCAAGTAGCCACAGCTGCTGTTCGTTTGTGGTTATAGCATCCCTGTCGTATCTAGAAAACATCGTTTTACAGAAATTCTCCCTGGCCTCTGGATCTTACAAAATTCTGCTCCCTCTTCTGCCATGTTCCCTGAACTACTTGGAGATGGAGATAATACAGATGTTTTATTTAGGGCTGAACACCCTACAGTCACTTACTTTCTGCTTTCTGACAAATTCTGGGTATTTCACTCCACTCTACAATTTAGTTATATGTTTTTACACTCAACATAAACATAAAATATTTAGTTTATTAAATAAATTACTTTCTTTGTTACTTAAATTAACCCTAGGGAATCATTCACTCATTTATTCATTCATTTGTCTTAAAATACATATTTAGCAAATATTCTGCCCCTTACATATCTTCATATTTGGAGGACATATACAACTGTGACTTTAAAAAGTACTACAAATTAATTTACATTTCTCTTTATTAAGTCATTATTGGAAGTTTCTATATAGAGAGAAAGGAAATTATGTACAATCAGCACAGTGAGAATAATGTGTTTAATTTTTATTTATTTCTTTAAAGAAACCCTAAAGATGACTGTTGATAGGTTAATGCTTTGGTTTAATTTGATCTGCATTTGATTCATGTTTCCAACAGATAACTAAAACATTTATGAAATTTTTCTAAGCCCCTTAATTCTGAATATTTCAACTGAGCTGAAGTCTTCCTGGTTAAGACCTCTCATGTAAGCTTCCTATCCCAGACACTAAGTTTTACAGTTTCCTCAGTTTCTTTCTCTTTTTCTTTGTTTAAATCAAAATTTTGCTCCTTTTCCAAGCTTTACTGGAGTTGGTCTCTGTCATTCTTAAACTGTTGCCCCTGTCATATGAAAACGATCTTTAATTCCACAAATACTGAGAACATACCTAAAAGAATTCAGTAGCCCTCAGTGATTCCTTAATATTATGATTACTATTTTTACTTCTCAGGAAATCTTCTAGTTCTTCATCTAGAAAGTCAATCAGTACCTTTAAATACCAAATAACCAGATACTTGTTGAGAAATACTGCTTTTTCTTGCTATTGGATGACTATTCTAATCAAATGACGTGTTAACTTTAACAAAATATCCAACAAAATGTATGTGTCTATGTCTGTGTCTGTGCATCTGTTTGTGTGTGTATTAGGCAAGTGTGCTACAAGTAAGTTAACCTCTTTCCTCCCCTCATGGAATCCAGTAGAAATAAATAAACTCTTGTAAGTATTAGGCACATGCAAAGAAATGAATTGCTGGCCTAGACCATCCATCCTCCCCATTCTCTGAAATGCGTATAGCTGAATTTTGGGTCCATGGAACTAGGCACTTTTAAAATGACCCAAAGCAAGACTGGGATTTTCACTCCCCTTGACTATAATTAACAAAGGGCCTTCTCTTCTGACTTTATAATCCTGTTTTCTGAACTGAACCAAAGATGATATAAACCACCCATGAAAGAAATGCCAGATCATGCAGAATTAGACAAACAGGTGAGCACGCCTGGGGACAGAGTGTCCAGTGAAAAGGTGCAGCTGGATGTGAGCCTAGTGGCTTGAGACATAGCCTGCAGTCTTCCTCTTCAGTGCCTGGCAAGTGTACTTCCTCTGCACATTGCTAACCTAGATCTCAAGGCTTCTAGTAAAACAGTGGTCTTCCAAGAAAAGGCCTGAGGACTGCCAGACACCTCAACAGAGCCAGTAGTGTCCCTTCCTCCTCTTCACCCTCTGTGAAAATGGTAAGAACAAGGAAGATAAATTCAGAATCTGAAGTCGGAGTAGTACATATTTTCAGTTCACTATTTCACTGAGAGAACATAGTCTGATAAGATTTAAAGTCATACATTCCTGGAAACGTGAATATGGCCTTGAATTGTTTGAAATGATACAGACAAATTTGTCAGTAGATTATCCAAGTGTAACAGATCCCAACCCCTAAGGAATCAACTGAGGTGAAGTATTTTTGATTCAGTTAGTTATGTACCTTTCCAGAACATTTTCTTTTGCATTTCAAACAACTATCTTTATTCTTCACAGAAAACTGTGATGACTGACGAAGAACAGACCATCCAAGACTACATGGTAAACTCCCATGCCACCATTGTAACACACTCTCATTCCTGGACACTGCGGAAATTCTAGTGACTACAAGAAACTTCTAGGGAAAGCTGAGTTTTTTGTTGGTGGTGAATTTTTGAGGGGAGTTTTATTTGTTTTTGAGAGGAGACAAAGGAGTCTTGGAATTTACTAGGTACCCCAAGCTAGTCCAACTCAAGTCAATCCTCCTGCTCCAGTCCCCCACCCCACCCCTGCAACTCCACTCCTCACACTCAGGATAATGTCTATAAAAGTCTTCCTCATGTCCTGTGAAGGCTGCTACAGAGCTGGCTCTCAGGATATCGATTCGTTTTCAAACAGTACCCAGCCAACAAGCAGTTCGTGGTGATTCTCAGGGCTAGAAAGATGGTTCAACAGGTAAAGGCTCTCACCACTCCCTAGAAACCTTGTAATAGAGATGAAAACCAGTTACCACAAGCTGTCTTCTGATTTTTGCATGCACACACACAGAGACATACACACACAACTAAATCCATAACTAAATAAGTGCATTTTGTTAACGGGAACTCATCCTGGAGGAAGATGCTACTGAGCTTAATGGGAGCTTTAATCCCTATAAAAGAATCAATCCATGGCCAGATCCAGAGACGATTCCAAACACAGCATGCAAACACTGTCATGAGTTGTGTGGATGCCCCATACAGCCCATTTTCTCTGTGTTAACTCATCTACGTCTGCCAGACAGCTAACATACAGAGACAAAGGAGCTTGGATAAGGGTTTTCCTACACACTTGGGAAAAACACTGGGCTAAAACACTTAACCTAGTAATCAACAAATTGCTTTCCTGCTCTTGTACCTGTTTCCTTTTCACTTCTTTTTGGTTCTTTCCCTTCAGTTTCTTAGCACTGGGGTCTGAATTGACCACAGGCTGTCTACACTCTATGGTTCCTCTGAGAATGCACTCTCTGAGATACTTTTGTTTGAGTAAACAGTCCTTCTCCTGCCATTAAGAATTTATCCACATGAGATCTTTATTCCTTTGGTAAGTCCAGGTCTTTTCTGAAACATGAGATACTGGGATAATAATCACATGTGTTCTTCTTAGAACAAAGTGAAACCATGCAGCATGATCACCTGGCCTCAGTTTGTGCAGCTGCTTTATCAATATCAGAAGACTATGAACCTACGGAGCTATTACCCATACACCCCCAGCCTGGTGAGTGTGCCAGGCTTATTTTCAATATGAAGCTTGGTTAAATTTTTAGCAAAAGTAAGATAAAGAAGTGAAAGAGAACATTTCATAATTTTTTCAAGTAAAGAACCTGAAATGAACTGAAATGAAATTTCGCTAATGCAAAAAAAAAAATAAATAAACTATAAACCATATAAAGAAGCTAATTTTCTGGAATTAAAATTATACTTTTTTGGTCTTTAATAAATGTTAACCAACACCTTTTTAATTGTTGAATCAACAGGTTTATGCATTTTAAAGCACCTGAAATCCTAACAGTAGCTTAAATGAGCTTTGGTTGACATTAATCTTCTACTTGATTAAAAAAAAAACTCCACAATAGAAATACATTCACTACCATAAGGAATAAACAGGGCACTGAAACCAGCAAACAGGCT
This sequence comes from Microtus pennsylvanicus, assembly GCF_037038515.1. Taxonomy (NCBI): domain Eukaryota; kingdom Metazoa; phylum Chordata; class Mammalia; order Rodentia; family Cricetidae; genus Microtus; species Microtus pennsylvanicus. The sequence goes on along the minus strand of NC_134590.1, from coordinate 16,976,040 downwards.
TAAAATTAAGAATATGTGATTTCTGTCTGAAGATTGGATACAAATAGCTGACCACATTAGATATGAACAGTGACATCATTTTATTGCAGTCTTTGTCATACATGTAGCATTTAAAGATAGTTTACTTAGATAAAAATTTTATATGTGATGTTTGTATAGAAGATGGCAAAAACTAGAATATTGCAAATATTTCCATGGAGATGAGAATAAATTTGCTTCATTTATTTTCACAAATATGGCGATATAATGTGTTATGCCTTTATATTCTAAATTTTATTTTTAAGACACTTGAATTAAGTGCATCTATCTTGTTTTTATAAGTATGCCTCTAACTTAAGTGGTAATTTAAATAAGATTTTTTGTAATGAATATGTCCTTAATAATTTTAAGTAATGTATGTTCAACTTCAATAAAAAATTAGATTGAATATTACTGGTAAAATTTCATATGCCTAGTACTATGAAATAATTAAAACATTGCTTCAAAATTTAATCAAAAGGCAAATTGCATCATTTAATAAGTGCATGCTAGATTGAACAAATTAATTATTAACTATCAATCATTAATTTTCTCAAAGTTATAAACAAGCCTCTCTGTACTTTCCATTAAGCATAAATGCAAATAATTCTTAAATACTGATGTATTAGACATCATTTGGGATGTAGGCAAATACTAATATTAGTTATAAATACTAAAATCCTGCTAAACTAGAATTGTGACATATATCTGTATCTTATATACAAATAAGCATTATCTTTTGGATAATAAACATAAATCCATTATTGTCTTTTTTAACAGGTTTAAATCCACATCTCCACTTTCTTTTCTATTATAATTACTTCTCAAAACCAGTATACTAGGACAGATGTACAAATGAGACAGAAATGCTGAGCCGAAGGAAGACTGCAAACCATTTCTGAATGGCTTCTATTCTTGTTTGCTTACGTTGGGTCTATAAGTAAGTTTCATCTCAGCAGAGTTGGAGACTATTAACTATGCTTTCACCACTGTCCCTAAATCACCGAACTACATTGCCTTTCAAAAATAAAATTTCAAGTGCATTTTTTTGTGTGTGATTGTTATTTCTGTTACTTATATATTAGTGGCAGGAATATAAAGTTCTTCAACAATTAGATCATAACTCCAAAGACCACGAGATCATGGTTCTATTAAACCATTACTTTACCCTGTCTCTGCCTATTTCTGCTTACAGTTTGCCACAGCATTAATCCCAAAGCCTCACCAAATCCCTACATGTTCCCTCCAATTCCACAGTCACAGAAATCAGACACTGAGAACCTAATTCAGCTTGTGAAATAATCTATATGAGAAATGGACAAACAATTATGTTAAGAGTTTATAAAACTTTTTTTTATCTTTGGCTAGTGATGAAGAGCAGGCAAAAGCATCAGCTCAGGTATTAGCCCTGAGTTAAAGCTCAGGGACATTGCATTTTTAAAAGGCAAAACACAATCACATAAATGCTAAATGAAGGTCAGAGTAGAGAAACCTTGCAACATTTATTTTTGGCAGAACAAAGTAGTAACTTCAGACGTAATACACTGACTATATTTGTACCTTCTTATACTTAATTAATAGTGTTAACACATCTGAACCATGGTCAGGGTTTGAACATTTTAATTGTGTTGCCAAGGCCAACGTGATGGTTGGGGGTATAGAGGGCTGAGAGCTGTCTACACAATCATGAAATAGTTAGGACAAGCTGGCGATACCTTGGTCACTTCAGCTAGAACATAATCCCTCTAAGTATATTCTCAAATAACAGAATGACAAGAATACAGCCAGTGCCTGTGTGAGCTGCAGTGAGCACCTGCGTGCATCAGTATTTTCAGAGACGGTAGAGGAATGGGAAAAGGATTAAGAAGTAGACAAAGGGAAAGAAGGATGGTGCTTATTTCAGTTTGGAAATCTGTTTTTCATATTTAGTTATAGGGGAAGCGTTAGATGGGTTTTGTAGGTAACACTGCAGGATGTCTTTGATTCAAAGACCAGGGACAAAGTCTGTTTCTTTGACACGATAAACTGCCCATCCTTTACTTCTTTAGCAGTCCAGTCTATCATGCCCTCTTAGCCCAAGCTCCTCTCCTATACAGTCTAAAGGTTCAACAGTCTTGCTGAAAAGGGTGACCTGACTTGTATTTTTTAAAAAATAGAGCAGTTAGAATCTATGAGAACTCTTCTTTGTCCTCCTAGAACTTTCATTCCTTAGCAATCTGATGATGCTACATTCTTCCCGCGACACTCTCTGGTGGCCTCACTTCTCCCAGACTTCATCCTTGATAATTGAAACTATCCTCATAGTTGATACAAATCTTCTGCCTTTCTACACTGGAGTAATATTCCTGGACTATATCTGGCCATGTAAGACTAAAACGAATGCTTAGTTCTGTTCACTCTGAGCAGCTGAGTCTCAAAGTAAGTTCATTTTCTAAACTTTGATGGTTACCAAGAACATCTCGTTATATCATTTTCTTGCCAGAATTCAAGGTAGCAGTCTTCCTGTAATTACCTTAAGCTTCAAAAATACTTCAGTTTCTGTTTGTCAATATTGAATCCATGGAATATAAACACAACCCACTTCGTGATACATTGATAACTGTATTTTAACTTTGGTGTAATATGCTAATAACTTGATTTCAATCTGAAAATAATTTCAACTCTCCCCTCAGGTTTCTAAGGGTATATGATCTTTCTTTACTTCAAAGCTAGTAATTCTCTTCATTTTTTTATTCCCCAAATTCCTGTGAAGGAATGTTTTATCAAAAGTAATAACTTTATTACCCAAAATTAGCCAGACATTATTAGATTTTAGGGTGTCTTATATATTCTCTGAACTAATCTTAAAATTATTAAAATTTATTACTATTTTATTAGTAATATAGCTACTGATATTTGTAGCTCAATGGTGATAAATTCGTATCAGAAATGAAATGCTTCTTGCAAGAGCACTACGCCATATAGTTCTTGTCATAATATACTGTCTAATAATTTTTCACCAAGGTATATTTTGTTTATTCCTATTATCGGTACAAGATTAGTGTTTTCTAGGGCTTTCAGCTCAGCTACATATTTTCTAAATTTACATGCATGTTTTCCATAAATCTGCTTCACTCAATCATTTAAATTTACACTGATGATTTGCTGATTAAAATATACTTTCCAATTCTCTAAATTCATTTCAAATGTGCTGCCAACACTCCAACTATACACATAATTGTCTCCTGAATATCTTCCTACAATTTCTGCTTTAAAGAAAAGTATATAACTATAATATAAAATTAAGGAATAAGCATCATTTCTTTCCATTACTTCAGACATTTTGGAACCAATATTTTACTATAACAGGCCAAACTGTAACAAAGCAACCAATCATGTCTCCCTTTGTCATTTTAAGTAACTTTAAGGGTTTTCAAAGTCCAGATTCATGATGACCTCTGTGACATAGTTGGATTGATATGATTTTTCCTCATTTGTTCTTTCTTCATTTGGTGACACCACTGGAGATTTAGAAAATATTAAAACATAAAACATATTACAAACACACAGCCATGTGTTTCACATTCATAAAATCTGATACCTTTTCAGAGCATTTACCTTTTAATGAAACCTTCTGACATTTTCAAAATTTAGCAGTAACTCACAGGTGAAAAGGAACCACATTTCTATGACTAGAAGTAACAAGATATGTTACAGTCCATCAGTCTTCTAGAATCCACCGTTTGTGGAAGATGAGCTTGTACCAAAAGGAAGAGCTTGTCTCCCATGCTTTCTTATACATTTTCTCCAGTGTTGAGTCTCATAGCAATGGGTTCAGTATTACACATTTTTAACATTCCACTTTGAAATAACAGAAACCAAGTTTAAATACAGCTTTTCTGTATTGATAATCAGTGTTTTGGAACAGTGAATGCCAAGTGCCCCCACATAACTTTTTTTCCTATATTTTTATGTACATTATTGTATTTACTGTATAAATCTCCAGGACCTATAGTAATGCTGGATAATCATTGAATGACTAAAGAAAAAAAGGCAGAAGGGGAGATTGTTGAAGGAGCTGCGGGCGGGCTATGTTCCTGGCACCCGGTCGCCCGCATGGCTAGCTTATGCCCCGAAATAATTACACAGAAACTGTATTATTTTAAACACTGCCTGGCCCATTAGTTCCAGCCTCTTATTGGCTAGCTCTTACATATTGATCTAACCCATTTCTAACAATCTGTGTAGCCCACAACTACCAGGGAAGACCTTAACCTGCGGCTGTGTCGGGTGGCAGAATCATGGCAACTCCTGACTCGGCTTCTTTCTCCCAGCATTCTGTTCTGTTTACTCCACCCACCTAAGGGCTGGCCTATCAAATGGGCCTAGGCAGTTTCTTTATTAATTAACCAATGAAAGCAACAGATTAGAAAGAAATCACTCCCACATCAGGATATGAGAACAGAGATGAAAAGGAAAGTTGGGAGATGGAAATAAAAAGAATATGACAAAAAAATGAAAGGAAAAGAATCAAAAATATGAGTTTGAAAAGTTATTGAATGGTTGCTAAATATTATGGGAAAGGAAAAGAGCTGAGTGCACAGAACCCACTCAAAGAAAGTTTTAGGGTGATGGAGTTTATGTATAATAGTGGGCCTAAGAATGCAATGTTTAACCATTAACAGTGATTATTATTAATTGTAAATAAAATTTACAATGAATTAAGATGACATGGAAATCTAAGATAAAGTGAATCTAACAGAATAAAAAATGCAAAGTCTGGCTTTCCTGAAAGGGAGTTGAATTACTAACATAAAGATACCTTTAGAATTAAGCCACCCAAAAAAATATTTACCATCAGTCAGAATTTTTGAACTGAAAATTAATTAAAACAGGATGTTGGTGGGAAAAACCTCTAAAAGACAGTATGTTCCTAGCATTCTATTTGGTTACCCCAAAACTAGATGATAAGACCTATTGTTGTTGATACCACACACTCAGAAATGCAAGACAGAGGAAGTGAGCTGGAACTGAGCAAGAAAATTGTTCCCTACAGGGCAGTTTTTATGATTCCAGAAAATTCTATTCAGGCTGATGGGGAGAAAGGCTATCGATGGTCTGTATATCCTGTGTGCCCACTTGTGCTATGGTGGCACTACTGATATGGAGACACCCACCTCTCCTGAAAGGGAGGGCATGAGATTAGGGCATGAGATCAGGGCTTTATTCTGTTGTTTATTTAAATTTCATGGTGTCCAACTGCCTGCCAAATATATTTGCTTAAAGTCATAAACAATTGCCACTGTAGGCCTTAATAAAAAAAAAATCCCTCTTCCCGTAAACAAAGATGTATGCAAAGATGCAAAGGATTGTGGCTGAACAAGATACAGAGAATGGGTAACATATGACTGACTATTCAGCTGTAAACAATCACCCTCTGCAAAGCTCTGGGAACATTGCAGAAAAGGAGGCATAAAGAATGTAAGAGCCAGAAAATAAGGAAAATGGCTGCAAAATAAGATCTGGGCAAGGGAGAGACTTCCCTTTACAGCCCAGAGGGGAGTTTCAAAAAGAGTCAGAGTAAGGGAGGAAGGGAGGACTGGAGACAGACAAAAAAAAAAGCCTCCATAGAGGGACTGAGCAAAGAAGCCAGAGGAGTCTTTTCAGACATCAGTTTTCAGAGCAACCAATACAACAAATCCTCCCAGGGAGTCTCAAAGCAATCACCAGGACAGTGTGAATTTCTATAACCATTTAGGGAAACAAGAAGTTTTCCATCAGTGATTAAGTTTGGCATAGCAAGCGTGACAAGAAGCATGGAGGTACAAGGAACCCTAGCCTGGAAGCTGTAAAATAGACAGCATCTAACTCTGTGTCCCAGACAGAATTGCAGAGAGGAGTGGACCTGTCTCAAGCTGTGGATTTAAGCTAAAAGTTCCAAGTCTCAGCTCTAATACTTGGCTCTTTAAGAACTATAATTACATCTTAGCACAATTTCTTTGGTTCTTTTGGGGGTTTCATTTCTCTTTTCTTCTTTTTTACATTATGTCTAACAAGTCTGTGATCAAATATCTTTTTTTGTGTGTTCTGTTCTCTCTCTCTCTCTCTCTCTCTCTCTCTGTGTGTGTGTGTGTGTGTGTGTGTGTGTGTGCATGTGTATATATGTGTTCACGTGTGTTTGCTGTTCTCTATTCTGTGCATTCCTACTTTCAGTGTCTGTCAATTTTGGAAGACTTGGTCATTTTTTATTTAACTGCTCTGTCTTGGTTTCTCTTTGATTCTCCTGTGGTTGCAACTACAAATGTGTTTAGACATTTACTGTTTAGGCAGGGTTTCATGTTGGTAATTTCTCTATGGAATATCTTTAGGCTTTTGGATATTTTCCTGGGAAGCTTTGCAACAACTATTTAAAAACATTCCATTCATCCATTACTGAATCTTTGATTCCTGGCATCTACATTTTGTTCTTTCAAATAGCTTTTACCTCTTTGCCAAAATTTCCCCTATGACCCTTCATCTTTTCTGCCTTTACCACCAGAATCTTGAAGCTATTACTGTTAAGTACCAGATTTGAGAGTTCAAAAATCTATGCTGACAACTGATTGCAGTATTTTTATAATTTTCAGACATTTTTCTTGATTTTATGCAGTTTTAATTTTTTGTGTGTCTAATATATGTTATAGTTCACTGGTGAAATAAATATGTTTATGCTGGTACATAGCCATATATTTTCTTCTGGGAGACCATGACTGTAGAGAATTGTATTATTCTCATGTATGAGTAGCCACATGATACTTACAAAGTGACTTTCACTCACTCCTGAAAAATACTACAGCTATTTTAAGGATCCAAACAAGCATCCAACAGATAACTCATATTGCTCAGATGAATGACTTAGGAGCGCCTAGAGAGTATTATGTATTATATCATTTGTTATTTTATATAACACTTTTTAAGAGATAGTAGATTGTCAATAAGTTTATACTATAGTAGAGTTCTTTCTGTTTCTAATGTTTGTTCACAGTAGGAAATCCACACTGTCCAAGCATATTTTTAAGTCTGTGAGACTTTCATGTGTGCATACAATTTATTTTCATTATATTCACCCTCCAGTCACTTCCCTAACTTCTCCCAGATTCACCCCAACCGTCTACATCCTCTCTCAGCAAATTGGACTCTGGTTTATAAACAGAATTCTGTCTATGTTGTTCATATACCCATAAATGTGGGGCCATCCATGGGACTGTGATCTACCTAGCAAAGGCCATACACTTATAAAAATAAAACTGGCTCTCCTTCCAGAGGTCATCAGTTGTCGATATCTCTTAAGAATGGGAGCTTGTTAACCTACCCTCTGGCATGCCAGAAGGCTAATTTGTTTGCTCTTTTGGAGGTCTTGCAAAGGCAACCATAACCAATGTGAGTTCATATGGCCTGGGGTGTTGTCATGTACAGAAAAATCTTTTACCTGGGTCTTCCCTGTCCTTTGACTCTTATGAAGTTGCTGTTCTCGCTTTCAAAATAGTCCCGAGCCTTGGGAAAGTAGGTGATATAGATGTCCCATTTGCAGCTGAGCACTCCACAGACACTTACTCTCTGCTCTTTAACCAGCTGTGAGCTGCACTAATCACCTTTCACTCACACAGAAAGTTTTCTGATGAGGACTGAGAGCTGCACTAATCTGTAGATACAGAGATATAAATTTGGAGAGTAGCTTGATACTGTGTTGTCTTATTAAAACAAGAGTAGCAGATCCACCCTTGAAACCCCCAAGCTCACTGGCCATGGGTTCCTGACCAGATTAGCCATACGAGACATTCATTTCTTCCTAAGAAGCAGACCTTCAATTAGAAAATGATTGGTTACCCAAAAACGTTCCTGCCAGTATTGCAGGAATCCACATATCTTGCCACAAGGATCATTATTAGAATTGTGTATTTATCCTGCAGCACCTCTAGAATCCAGGGAAATAGAAAAGAGGTATGGATGTGTAGTGGAAAGAAATAATATATGGGAGGATATAGCAGAACCCAGATGAGATGAACTAGAAAAGGGTAATACAGAGAGAGGTTTAAGTGGAGAGGGTAGAAGAATAAAATATAGAAGGCAGTAAATAAGATGTTTGGAAAGCTATATGGAAACCTATTATTTTATTAGCCTTTTATATTCATATAAAATAGTTTAAGTGGAGTTAATCCTCCATGGGGGATAATGCTTCTCAGAAGTCATAGTTTGACTAATAAAAGGTCCAATGACAGTTGTGGAGTTACCTCTTCTTTAGTTTTTGGTCACAGATATCCCAGAGACCCTCTAAACAAGACCTATTTTGGGTGCTCTTGGATGGTCAACAGAACTGGATGGTAAGGCCCTCTTGCTAAGGACGCCATGCACTTTTGACACCTGACAGGGAGAAATCATGTTTGTCCTGACCAGGAAGTTTCCCCCCTGCTAGATTGCTATGGAGTACTAGAAGGTTTTGTGCTATGTTAGGGAGAAAAGACTACATCTCACCCAACAGTGAAATCTCTGCAATTCATTTATATCATTGGAACAGGAAAAATGAAATTGTTGAAGAATATTTATTCATTCATGATATTAAATGCTAAATAGAAGATGAAATAAAGCAAGAAATTCCTTCACTTTGCCTTCTAACGATACTAAAATATAGTCTAGTAAATATTTCCAAAATGTGTTTAGGGATCAAGCACCAGAGAGTTCCCAAATGTGTCTTTGATTGTCATGCTATGTAAATAGCATCCCAAGTCTTCTAGTTCCCTGAAATGAGGAAAGCTAGTCATACTTCTACTAATTTTTTATCCTCTGATTTGATACTAATTTGCTTCAACAACAACAATAATAATAATCTAAAGGACTTCTTATAAGTATCCCTACAGAAAAAGGGAGTTAGACATTTAGTCCAGATCAGGACCAGAATCTCTAACCTTTGGTCTGCCCTAAAACCAACGTATCTTTTTCCCATCCTAACATGCTCTTGATTCTTTAAAGCTCCCGATTGATCTCAGATACATAAACTTAATAAAATAACTATAAACACATATGGTTTCACATTCTTTCCTTGTTTTGGACACTCTGGGACCAGGTCAAATTTAGTTATTAGCATAAACTCCACAAGATAGTTTTTATCTGTTTGAAATTCTCACAGGTTTGTGACTCACTGAACAATAGAACCAAGCAAAATCTCTGGTTAACAATCTGTTAGAAAATAAGCATGAAAATAAGATCAAAATTTGTATTATATGAACAAGAAAGACTTCTTTGCTTTTGGAATATTCTAAAGAAGTAAATCACAAGTCCTATGTATCGATGTTGAAAGACCATGAGACAAGACAGCACAAGAGATTTTTAAATTTTATTAAATCTTAGAATACTTCAATTCTCAGGCATTCCACCATTTTAATTCTGTATTGCTAATTATCGATTGTTAATTAGTTATTTTGACATGAATAAATATTTTTTACATCTTTTATAAAAAATAAGTGATTGCCAGGTCTTTAATAGAATATCTCATTCATTTGACCTTTATTAAATGTTCTCTTATTGGAAACTGTGCTGGCTATACTTCTAGCTTGGGGCCATTGCACAGACTCAAAATGACAAGTTTCCAAAAGAGCCCCGCAATAAAATAGGCTTGTGAAAATCTGTCAACTGCCAATAAAATCTTATTTCAGAAATTCAGTTAGGGATAAAGGCAGTGGTTTTAAGAGTGGTCACCATGTAAACTAAATTTATATAGCCAACCATTAAGTCATGTTAACAACATACTAATTATGCCTAACTCTAAGATAAACTGTGAACGTGTTAATATGCACCTCAATGAAATATGACATAATTTTATAATTTTAGGAAGATCCACTTAACTACCTAACATCACTTTTTCTGTTTGGTTACCATATGGACTCTTCTAAAGGGATTTAGTCCTTAACAAAGGTAGGCATCATTATTCTGGAAAGGAATGTAAACATGGTAGAAAAAAATAAAATAAATTCAGAAATGCAGAAATCATTTCAAAAGGAGGTCCCACACACCTTATAGAACTCTAAATGTGGGCACAGTGAATTCCAAAATTTCCAGGTAAGAACAACAGTATATATATATATATATACATATATATATATATTTCTAAACCATTAAAATAATTAAACTAATAACTCAAGAAATACCTCTAATAATTCTCTAATGCTGCTCATGTGTAAACAGAATGACACGAATACGTACCATATATTATAATTTTTAGACAGCATTATATCCATTATTCTTTTAATGTCTTAATAAAAACCCAGTGTGCCACCCAAGTATCACAACAGAAGTTATGCAACATGTGGCCCAAAATATCCTGAACATGGAAGCAGCTGAGCAACCTTGGGTAAAGCAAGACATCGACACCGGGTATTTCTTCCAGGATTTTTTCTGCAAACACAGCTCTACAAACTATACTTTCTTAAAGATTCAGCAGCAACTGTACATGGTTTCATCTTACAAACTTGGAATTCCCTCACATTATTAGACTATGCATATCATAAAATTTGTGCAAATGCCACAAAAATTATAGGTTATAGGAAATAAATAAAAATTATGGAAACCAGTATGAATAGTTAATATGTAACTATGAGCAGCTTTTAAATACACCTTAGATATATTGATCATTTAAATATTTATTTCAAATAGATCAAGGGTTTAGTATCATTCTTGATAAAGCATATCAATTTGGATACTTCTATTTTTTTCTCATTTGGAAACTCAGATTGATGCTGAAATATTGTCTTGGTATGGAGATATTTTTGTAAGAATGGAGTTTCATGTTTTTGAAGGGAAGAGCTATAAACCTTAATAATAAAGCAACTGGAGATTTAATGTTGCTGTGCCCTCCTCCCATAAAACACAAAGTCAAGACATACACCTAAATATATGAATACTCCATTGTTCTTAGGTGACATAAAATATGAGATAAAGAGAGGTCTAATATGCCAATAGCAAAAAAAATCACTGAAAATGAGAACTTTTCTAGGTAGATGATAGCAGTCTCCCATTGAGTCAATAGATGCAAAGTCTTAAGAAACACCCCACAGAGTTACTACTTAAAGAAATTCTGTTTCCTGATATATCCTCCAGAACAGATTAATTGCAAAAGATGTCCTTGGGTAACAAAATGAATTTACTTCCATATAGAGAAAATTGAGTTAGAAATTGATTCATCAGTGAAAAGGGAAAAAAGAAAATGAATGGGCTTTAGGGTCACCCCCATTAAACCATGCTGACAGTAGTTAAATAGCAGGACATCGTTTCCGATCAGTGACTTCCTTGTCAGACAAGTAAACCCACACGACACCTGTTTCTCTCCTAGAGAAATAATTTAAAACCTTCTGTATACTTTCTGAAAACAAATCTTCATGTTCACAGGGTCAATCAAAATGAAGTTACTTCTCTGGGCCTGCATCATATGTGTGGCTTTTGCGAAGAGGGTAAGTAACGAGACTCTCGGGTCTGCGGCAATGGGGGGAAATACCCACTAGGTGTTGGTGAGAAGTCGTGCTGACGGTGAAATGAGTACAGTGTTTATACACGTCGTCAGAGAAACGTGCTGAGCCCATAAATCGGCCTTTGTCAAAATCCCTGAAAGGAAATTCTCAAAAGCAAAACAATAGGTTTTAAAACATGGGACATATCAACAGCTTGAAGAAGAGGTGAGATCGCATGCAGGAAGCTGGCAGAAGGAAGCGTTACAGATAATCTTAGCAGGGCTTCTCCTGCAGTGAAACCTCATTGCTGAGGTAGCTATGGGGTGGGAGTATGAATCAAAGGAGACTGAAGGGAGCAGAGGTAAAAAGACACGAGTGGAACGTGAATCGGTGAGGCTCTAGATCATGTTCTTTTTCATTCATAAAATTCTGCTGTGCAGTCCTGGCTGGTTTGGAACTCCTTACCAAGACCAAGTTGGCCTCAAAATCAGCGAATTGTCTGCCTTTGCCTTCTGGATGCTGCGACTAAGGGCGTGGGCACCCAATACCTGATCTGAAAGCATTATAATACTAGCAAACGAGTGTGTCAAATTTTCTCTTTTGGAAAATAGGAACATCCACTCCAAGTAATTGCTTTGAATACTAAGTAAGACAATTACTGAAAGTGATTAGCAATATCTCTAAGATGGAGTAGAAATTCAGACAGTGTGACACTTCTAATTATTCTTAGCTAAATTTCAACTTATTATTATGTCCTTTAAATGTTTCTAAGTTAATTTCTAATTCATAAGATAATATATACTGAGTTTCCTACACTAGTTTTTATTCTTCAGGGTACCTTAATTATGGTGAATTCATAAGACATAATGAAATTTCACTAGAAAATATTGTAAGATCTACAAAATGTGTCAATAGACCCACTACATACACACACACACACACACACACACACATAAGCACACACACATGCACACACAGCAGCCCCAGGTTGGTAAAAGAGAAAGTAAAAACATGTATGGTTGAGAGTCATATGACCTTTCATGTGGAAAAGATTTCTCTGCACACACAGCGTTGCAAACCAGATTCTGTTCAGCCAAATTAACATTTCTTGTTCAAAACATCATAACGATTATGATGGCAAAGCTACTTGATTCAGACCACAGACTCACATTAAGAAAAGATTATCAGGTTATGCAAATTCTTCAGTAACAGTAAAGTTTGAATGCAAGTGTTTTCAGTTAAATAACCACATTAAAATATTTTTCTTTGTTTTAGAAGCGCTATCCCTTCATTCATAAGGTAAAACCTTTTCGTTTCTATAAAAATACATGTTTTACATTAAGTATATATGTATTTGAAGATTCTCTATATCCTTGGCAATATAATTAACTTTGATTGCTGTTAAAATATTTTTTATTAATTTATTCATGTTAGATGACAAAAATGTATGGAATATAAGTATACTTTTGATAAACATATTTACTAGCAAGCCTACATTTCTGATGACAAGAAGCATGAAATACTCTTTTATGGTGTAGTACAAGTTTGCTATGTCCTGATTTAACATCATGCATCTATGATATTTGTTAATTTGTACTTAAGTAATATAACTGATGGACAATGATGACATGAGATGTTAGAACAGAAAACATGAGATAAGTAACTATATATTCAATTATATATTTTGTTTGTATATGGGTTGTTTTTTTTTTTCTTTTAAAGCAGAGAGATTTGAGAAAAGGTCTCATGTAGCCCAGGGAAGCCTCAAACTCTGTGTCTCTGACCATGATGTTTAATTTTGATCCTCCTGCTGCAACCAAGTATTGGGATTTTAGACATCTACCATCATTCCTGACTGAATTTCATCTAGATATTGGAAACCAGACATGGTGTATGATCATACCCCAAGGAGCTGCGTGATTTCTGTGCCGCAAATAGTCACAAATTATTCCATGTAGGAGACAAAAGTGCTTAATGCTATTTTATTTTCTTTGGTTTTTTTTATAATATTTGCCTCCAATGAAAAGTGTTTTTATCCATCAGTGTTCTATGTGCTAATAGGAAAGTGTAGCAAAGAAAACCCCAAAAGAAATGGCCCAGGATGTCAGTGCTTTTGAATAAAAACAATTAAACTTACAGCAAATGAGCTGAAAACTTTTAAAACATTTCAAAAGTAAAAGAGTTTTATTTGTTATTTTTGATTTTTAAGTTAACAATCATCAAATCCTGCAGTCCTTTAACCTATAACAAAAAAAAAAAAAAAAACAATTGACTTTTGCCACTGTGTCTGTCCTGGGAAGTTATTTCTTGTGCTTACCTTAGGGAATGTGGAAGAATGATCTATTGAAAGACTTTAAGATTGGCAATTCTAGAGAACCAATCTAAAATTAGAAATCAATATTAAATTTTAAATGGAAAGTTTGGCTGGCTGCAGGTGTAGTATTCTAGGCATTTGCAAAAGAAATCTGGCTACATTTTGTAATAGCTAGGTCCCCAGTGCCTACAACTAGGGTACCACAAAGTAAATACTGTGTGTACGTGTACATGTATATACATATACATATATGTATATATAAGTACATAAATATAAAGAAATAATACTATGCAAGAAAAAGATTAAATATTTCAAAGTCCCTGCAAAAGAAGTCCATTGACTGAGAAAATATGCTGAAAGCTTCATTTCCTAGCTAAGATTTTAAAGTAAGCACAAATGAGTATATAATGTGACTCTGTTGAAAACAAGGAACTGGTTATGAAAACACATAAAAAGTTTTGATTCCGGTACTTGAAAGTTTCCAAATAGACTACGGAAGTGAAGTGGCAGCAAAGAAACACTGGAAGTGGGTCGACATAATCCTTGAATATCCATGGTGTTGAGAGGGTAGGGGATTGTATTCATGTGTTCATAGGGGGCTGTGCGTGGGTATGGTGGTGTGTGTGCACGCATATGTGAAGAACAGAAGTCAACATTGGTATCTTACACAGTTGCTCTCTACCTTAAACTTCAAGCCAATGTCACGTCTCTTACTCATTCAGGGATTAGGCAAAGTGGGCTGGCCAATAGCTGTGGATACCCTCTTATCTTCATGTCCCACCTGCCCACCCCACAAACTGGGATTATAGGTGCTTAATACCTCTGTGGCTGGCTTTTGTAAACAATAATTCCACATGTATAATAGTCTTTATTTTTTATTAGTCCTTTGAGAGTTTCAAGTTTCATACAATGTGTTCTAGCCATATTTACCCCTCTGCACAACTCTATTACATCTGGCTTTTGGAGGAATGCTGGAGATAAGAGATTGTTCCTCATGCTTGTACAACAGGTGCTTTGCAGACTGAGCCAGCTCCTAAGCCATGTATATCACATGACTCTTTAAGTTTTATTTATTTATATAGCATTTTTGTTACTTTTGAACTTTTCATACAATATATTTTGATCATGTTTTCTCCTCTCCCAAGTTCGCCCATATTCTCCCCACCCCCCTACCCACCCAGCTTCATTTTCTTTCTCTTTCTCTCTCAAAAAAATCCAAAAGCTAAAAAACTAAAGCCAGGCAAACAAAACAAGATAAAAATTAAGAAGACAAAAAACACTAAGCAATAACAAAAGAAAGAACACACATACACACACACACACAAAGAAAAAAAGTGTCTGTGTAGTACTGATAACTACTCCATGAAGCCAATTTTCCCCTCTAGCAGAAGTTATCAATTGCAAATAGCTTCTTGGTTAGGGGTGGGACTTTGTACCCACTTCCTCTTCGCTGTGTTAGGAATGAGTATGGTTAGAGAATTTGTGAAGTTCTTGTGCATGCTGTCACAGTCTCTGTGAGCTCATTTGTGGATCAGTCTTGTGTCTGGAAGACACTGTTTCCTTGGAGTCATTCACCACTTCTGGCTCTTACAATCTTTGCCTCCTAAGTGATCTGAAGATTCTCACTGTCTGCATGTTGTCCAGTTCTGGGTCTTGGTGTTAATTTCCATCTGCTGCAAAAAGCAAATACTCTGGTGGCAACTGAGCAATGCACTGATCTATGGGTACAGTAGTATATCATTAAAAGTAACTTTCTTGCTATGTCCATTTAGCAGAATACCACCGGGCCATTGTCTCATTGATGCTCAGACTCTTCCCTCACTACTCCTGTCAGGTGTCATATGCATTTACAGAATGTTTACTGAAAGTCAGTCATTATGGTACACACCTATGATTTCAGAACCCAGGAGACCAACCTAGGAGGATTGCTATAACTTTGAGATCAGCATGGATTATATATCAAGTACCAAGCCCAAGGCCACATAGCATAAATACTGTCTCAAAAGAAAAATTAACAATAATAAGATGATATATAGTTATAGGAAACTAAAAATAAGTCAACCATCTATGGCTCTTAAAAAAAGAAAATTCCAAAAACTTCGTTACTCACAACCCCTCCAATTGTAAGCAGGGATTTGAAGTGTTGTTTATTCTTTCAGTGACATCAAGTTTAAAACAAGTCTTTCTTTGTTTCAGAAATCACCCTCACCCAGTGAAGAGGTAAAGTATGTTCACATCTACCTATAATTAAATAGAAAAATATACTGCTTATAATATTTTTAAGATATCATTTTCCATCAAATAATGTTAAATAATTCAGTTTTATTGTGTTTTTCCTTGAAGTAATTGGGATTTATTTAGGAACTTGCTCAGCTCTTTTCCTCTCATGGCCCACCATTGTATCCATACCCATGATAATATATGTGTGTGTGTGTGTGTGTGTGTGTGTGTGTATATATATATATATATATATATATATATATATATATCCAAAATGACATCCTGCCTACCATTGTGCTTACTTATTAGGTTGAGTAGGTTTTAAAATGAAACATAATCTTATAAAGTATAGTTGAGAAGGAGGGCAGGACTTTCAAAAATGTGAAAACTGAATCTTTGTACAAAGGGAGTTTATTATTAGGAAAACACCTTGAAATGAATCTAAATAAAACAACCAGGCTTAAAATCATTAAGTTTAGTTTGTCAAAACTGTTTGAATTATAATTTGGCTGCAGCTATAGAAGATACATATATTCTAAGATCTTGATTTGTACACCATGGGTGGTCTGCTCATAAAAATATTTATGACATGCATAAAATATGTAAGCATGAGTAACAAACATTTCTATTTTTGTGAATTCTTACATAATTATGTGACCTGAGCTTCCAGACTGTCTTCCAGAATGGGATAGACAAATATAGAACAAATATAGAACAGAGACAGACAAATATAGTTCTTCCAGAGGAACTTCTGGAGGTCATATCATTAAAGAAAACATGAAAATTTGATGAAAAATTCACTATCAATTTTATTAAAATACCCATTTAAAACCAGAGATAGTACTGGGGAAATTATATATGAAAAGCTAAGTTCGGTTTCCATCTTTCCTGCCCACTCTTCTGATAACAAGTCCTTGAAGGAGTTGAAATTGATAAAAAAAAAAAAACAGGAGAGATCCAATACACAGGTCACACACAGTGTCCTATCCCTGGAAGAGGAATATGGAAGTGAGTGCCTCCGTGGAAAAATTTAGAGACAAGGAGCATGCCAAGCTCAGCAGGCATGGAGCAAGAACATGGTGGGCAGAAGGCTGGAAGAACCGGTCCGCTCATCTACGTCAGCCTTGCTTATCTCTTCTCTGTCCTCGCCCTTCTGCAGGAATACACTGCCTATACACAAAGCGCTTCTTCTTCAGTATGCAACACTCATTTGCAAAGGGATTCTCCTACATCCGGGGTTTAATTTCTCCAACTATTTTTATTTCAGTTATTATGAATGCATATTAGTTATTAAGAAAGACTAAGTGGGTGCTCTTCTAAAAACATTACTTACATATGCACACAACCATAGCTGAAATAGGAGTATAGACAGTCAACTAGAATGAACTCCTTGTCTTCTCTTTAGGATTACTTTGGACATCGCTACCCACTTAATCCATCTCTCAATATCCCATATGGCTTATGGAATGATAATTTGCCACCTTTTCTTTTGCCTCCTTTTGACAATCACCAAGCAAATACCATCACCAAATTCCCCGGAAATTCTGAGCTTGAAAGAGGGCTATCTCCATACCCCTGGATTCTAACTTCTAAAGTTCACTATGCCTTCCAAAACCCTAACTATCCCTCGGATACCGCAATGAATGGTCCCACAGTATCGGCTCCTCTCCCTCCTCCCCCACCCCCTGCTCCCAGGCCATATCCCTTTGTCATACCGCCAAAGATTTCTGTTTCACCCGTTACATCAGAGCCTGGCGCAGCGCTGCCAGTGCCTCCCGTAGGCGAGGCTATGGTACCTGAGTTCTCTGTGGATAAAACTATTTCAGGCTTGCCTACTGCAGTCAAATTTGGACCACCCCTACCACTTCCCGAACCCAAAGCTCCCACACCTGAGCCTGTACCAGCCCAATTTGCTGCTCCTGAACCTGCTGCAGCCCAGTTTGCTCCTGAACCTATTGGGGTAGCTGAGCCCGCTGCAGGCCACCCAGTGGCACCCGAAACCCCTACACTACCGTCTGTGGCTGCAGCCCAGCTTATACCAGCAGAACCCACTCCAGGCCAGTCTGCTGAAAACAAAGCTCCCTCAGGAGAGCCTGCGGTAGCCCAGGCTGTACCGCAGGTTGAGCCTGTTGTAGGTCCTGCTGCTGAAGTCAGGCCTCCTGCCCTTGAGCCTACTGGAAGTCTACTTCCTCCGGCTGAACTTATTGTGAGCCAGTCTGCTCTGGGAAAACCTTTTACATCTGAGTCTACTGAAGTGAAACCTGAGGGAGCGGAGCCTGTGGAGGCCAAATCTGGGAGCCAAGAACCTCTGCCTTCTGTTTTGTACCAGGTGGGTTACCTCCTTTGTCACTGAGTGCGTGGGGCTTGTAGAAGGGAAGACACAACTTCTGTACAAGAAACACACCTGTGCCAGGATTAAGAGCTGCTGTTTTAGTAGACATTTAGTCGATAAATATTGAAAGTGTATAAGGAATTTCCATATACACATGTAAAAAATTTCAGAATTCGAATATTTGAATATATCTACTAGAACGCACCCCAATGCTTCTTGTTTCCTCTCACGTCTTCTCATATCTCACATCTTTGATAAACTGTCTGTTATGATGAGCTGGTGCCAGAGAGATAGCTCAGTGGTTAAGAACACTTATTCTTGTAGAAGACCCACGTTCAATTCCCAGCACTCACATGAAAGCTCCCATCCTTCTGTAACTCTAGTTCCACGGGACCCAGCATCCTTTTCGGACCTCCACATGCCCCAGGCACATATAAAACTTTTAAATTCATTAGCTGGGCAAATTTACTTTATTTGTCATGTTATAGGAAGAATTAATATTTTCCCATGTACTTTATACAGATAATACACACACACACACACACACACACACGCATGCATGCACACTCAACATTAACCAATAATGTGTAACTTCTGGACTCTGTGCAGAGAATATGCTAAAATAATTACTGGTCCCCCTTTTCTGCCTCCTGTGAAGAATAACTATTCTTCACAACACGACGTTCAAATCATGAGAAACTTCTTCCTCATAATTATTTCGGTTTTCAGATAGGGTCTTATTAACCGAGACTAACCTAGAACTCGCTGAGACACACCTCCTGAGTGGTAAGTACAAAGCTGTGCACCAGCTCCTTTCCTGTAATGTGGAGCACATGTTTTGTTTGAGACAAGAGAGGGAATCCACTTTATGTTACTACTCATCATGTCTGGAAGCAGATTTCTCTTGACCTTTTATAAAACATCTCAGAATTGCTCAATTATTTGGGAAAGAAAGCCCTCGTGCTACCAAATGGGGTATATTTTAATTATAAATAAAAATATCCTTTTCCTTTTAGGTAGAGAAGTGAGATTTCCTGGAGAGTACTATTCATTTGTATCTGTAAGTCATTCATACCAATGAGATATGGGTGTTGTAGGTGAACCATGCCACAGCTCCTCTCCTGAAACTATCTTTAGATTTGTGCATTTGTGTGTATACATGTAAATATATATGCATATATGCAAGTATATATTACATTATAATATATATTACAACATGGAAGTGAGAAAGTGAGGTGCAATCACTGGTTACCTGTGTCCCAGAAGTTAAGACATGATGAATTTATGTACTGTGTGAATTTTTCAGGCTGTTTTCAGAATAGGAGGTTCTTCAAACTGATGCAAATTGATTATGACCTAACTATTCTGTATAATAGTCATTAGTTTAGGAACAAGCTTCAATAAATGGCATGGAGACTAAACTCTAGAGAAGTGTTGCCCATTAAGGACCAGTGGGCAATTCTGTATGTTGTCTACCAGCTTGCATCCTTACCCCGTTTCAAGTTCTCTATCTTACCTCAATCACTGTCCTAAGAATGAAGGTCCTGGCAAAAATGCTCACTTGCGCATCTCCCCTCTTCATACTCACAATGAGCAAAATAAATAAAATGATTAAACTATTTCCAAGCGCTTGTCCCTTTGTCCTATAACAAAGCTACTACAAGGTTATGATTAAAAGGGTTTATTGTACCAATAAATGATGAGGCATTATTTTGACTGTCAAGCAGATCAAAATTCTAAAAACTGAGGTGCCATCAATAACTAAAGTTACACTGAAAATCAAATGTGATGGTAGCTAGGACTGTAGGTGATACACCTTAACAATAGTCATTTCCAATGACATTAAACACTTTCAGTTTTTACTTCAACCTTGAATACTGCTAAATTATTTGGCACTCTTTATTTTACTAGAATTTAAGATGAGAGGCTTATTAGTGAATAATATCCAATATTAGATGTACTTAACAATTTCACATTTTCACAGGCATGTGATTCAAGTTTAGTACATGTAAGATACTCAATGAGAAACAGGCAAAGAGGAAAATGTTGCCTTTCTGGAAAGTCCATTAAAATGGAGAAAGAATTTTTCTTTAAATTATTCAATACCAAAAGACAGTATTGATCTAGATCAACAGCCACTCAAGGCCATGATTTTTGATACCTATATAGTGTTTAAATAAACTGTTACTTTGCATTTTAGTTCAACTATGTATTAATCCCTATAGGAATATATAATTGTAAGAATGCCGCATCTGTAAGAAAGCAGAAGAAATCTTTACTTCTTTTAAGCATGTATTATGACGTGAATTTTTAGGTGACAAATCTATATAGCTTATCATAGCAAACTCATAAGAAAAATAATCTTGCTTTATCTGTAGAAATTTGAAAAATTGTTATCCAAAACTGATGTTATTTTATTTTTTTACAGATGCTGATGAACAAATCAAAAAAATCTGAATGTTCTTTCTTTTCTCGCCAAATCATTTACTATGTGTTATTAAAGCTAGCAGTCTCTCCATATTGATTGGCTTGTGCTGGATTTCCTTAGGCCATACAAAAAAATTAAGTTGATGGAATGATTCACTTTCACATCAAATTATAAAATGTATACTTCATAGGTATGGCTAAAGAAATTTAAACAATTTAATTATATGCTAATAGTAAGTACATGTTTTAAAACAGTCTCTAGAATACAAAACAAATATATTATGTTATTGTCTTTTGTGTCTATATACTTGCCCCTAGAAATCATTTTGACCATTTCTCCACCCACTATCATTTCCTTTGCTTCAAAATGTCAGCACCTTTTCTGAATAATGCATTTAATACCTACTTACAGTACACGTCTGAGTCTCAAGAGCCATTGCATGTTCCTTACAATCCTTAAGTCATACAATCCTGATAATAGTGATACAAATAGATATTTTTCTATTTTAAAGGCAATGACTTGCCAACCATGAAATAACTACAAAGTGTTCGCAGCAAGATGAAGAAGCACACCAGGAGTGCATAGACTTGGAAAGCCACTCCAAAGGGAAGGTGGAATAAAGCAATGTGCTCTTGAACAGCAATTGGAGTCTTTTGGCTCTTGCAACAAATTACCACAAACTTCACAGTTTGAAATGAAAACATCTATTTTCTCCTGACATGAAGGTCATAAGTTTGAAATTAAGTTTACTAAGTTGAAATTAGTGGGTTGGCGATATGCTCCCCAGTTGGCGCTGAGGAAGTTTCTTCCAGTCCCTCCTCACACTGTCCTTTTTTTCACTTCAGCCCACCTTTGCTTCTTTGATACACAGTTACATGAACCCAGGGGAATAAAATGCAGCAGAGAAGCACAAGATTGGTGAACAGACAGCAAATCTCAGCATGTCTTACCTTACTAGTGAAAAATCTACTCATTTCAGTCTTCTCCCTCCTAATATAATAGTCATTTTCTTGCCATATCAGAAAAAAAAATCAAATCAAGATCTTACCCTTAACTGCACCAGAATGGAACTTTCCCTACTCTGTAACTTTGCAAAAAAAAAAAAAATAGAAAAGTTACCTGTACCCTAAATGGTGGTTCCATGATAAAGCCTGAGGCAGGATAACTAAAATATTCCCCATTAGAAAGTTACCACCATGGCAGCATTCCAAAGGGAAATGGGGAAGCCAAGGTGGAGAAAAGTGCATGATTTTCCTCTCCGCTAAGAAGTGCTAGAGCCTTGCTTTTCTCCAGTAATACAGCAAGTGGCTTTTTCATCCTTGGTCTGTCAAAGTCCAGCTCCTGCTTGGAAACCTGGAACCCCAAGACGAATTTTGTAGAGTCTAGAATGATTAATACCACCCGAGGGAGGCTGGCATAAATAAAGAGTGCTCAGATGGTATTGATATTCAGTTCAAAGCCCAAAAGTTCTGGAGAGAAAGCTGCAGTTAGATGGTCAGCTCTTAATGTATTGTGGACTAGAAATGTATGGAGAAGGCATATATTAAAGACAGTCACTCCCCAGAAGGCAACTATTTGAGGTGATGAAAAAATGTCAGTTACTGGATAGTGGTAATCTTTTTACTCTATCTGTATCCATGTATTTTTATACATGTATATTATATACATGCACATATATATGTATATCAAACACCATTATACACTTTGAAAATAGATGTTTTTGTCAGTCAGACCCTAAAAGTGCTAAAAATGAAGAAGAAAACAGAATATCTCAATCAACCAATGAGTATTATCAACTGTAATTAAATGTGAAGCCCATCTCTTTAAAGGAGTTAATTATCCGAGGACATAAATACTCAATGGAGTCTTTTGTGTTTGGTCTGTTTGGTTGGAGGATTTCTTTGACAACCTATTTTAATAACAAAAGTCTTCAGAATGCTGATCAGCTTCCTTTCAGGTAAGTCTGATGTGCCGATAAGCACAATAACTCTATAATAACGACACACTGCTCCCCTACTTCACTAGCAACCCCAATGAAGTCATCATGGGGCAGGGGGCATTGGTGAGAATATAACTCCACTCACAGGATCTTTTCCCCAAGTCGCTTTATTAAACTAAAATCATGTATTTGGTCTTCAATGTGTAATGTGTTAAGCCGCATTATGCTCATTGTTTGGGGTGAATAAGAAGACAGCTTCTCAGTTCTCTTAAGGTCCAAGCCTTTGATGTTCAGACTCCTCGCACCCACGTCTAAACCGGGGATCTCCTGAATGAGCTTGTGATCCCATCTTATCTCAGTCAGCTAGGATAACTCACATCATCTAAAGCACATTCATGGCTGAGAAGGAGTTTATACAGTTGAAAAGATGAAGCTAGCCTAATGGCCCGCACCACATCATACCAGAACTGGACAAACAACTTGACAAAGATGAGACAAAAATATTATCAAATTTCTAGAAAAATATATTATGACTTGAAGTAAAATAAGGAATATTCTCTGAAGATAGATTTTGCTCAAAAATCTTAACTTTAAAAATATTTTATGTGTGGGTGTTTGCCTGCATGCTTGTCTGTACTCCATGTGCATGCAATACCTGTGGAGGCCAGAAGAGGGAGACAGAACACGTGGGACTTGAGTTACAGAATTTTGCATCTCACCAAACATGCAACCAGCTCTCTTAACCATTGAGCTATCTCTCTGGCCCTGTATCTGTAATCTGTAATGCTTTTTTAACATTAAAAAGTGGTCCATGGTCAAATGGTGAGAAATTTGAAGTTTATTGCAAGAATTTTTGGAAAAATCTAAAGGTTCAGTGTCCTGAAGTTTAATTAACGATTTCTCAAACTGCTGCACAAATAAAGGCCTTAAGAGGACTTCTCTGCTCTGGGCAACTAAGAAGGACTTTTAGAGCCGAGAATGATGGTATGAAAGTACAGTTTTATTACGATTGATATAGAGACAGAGTATTATGGACTAGAAGAAGATACTGAAACTGGGAACCGCAGTCAGAAAGTCTTGCTTGGTGATACACAAATACAGTAGCTCATGGGCTTATGGACCAGAGAAAGGGTTTCTTCCTTTAACAGGCTGCAGCCAGAGAAAATACAAGGTTATGTGGGCCTGGAACAATTATTTCCTCAACTAGCCTCTGATTCAGCCAACTATTTTTTCTTGTTGTTTTGTTTTTGCATATTTTTGTTGGTTGGTTGGTTGGTTAATTTTCGAAAAAGGGTTTCTCTGTGAAACAATTCTAACTATCCTGGAATTCACTCTGTAAACCAGGATGGCCTCGAACCCTCAAGCTCACAGAGATAAGCCTGCCTCTACCTCACGAATACTGGGATTAAAGACTTGTGCCATGACCACCCAGCCAGTCTTCTATTCTTTATTCATGCATCTTCTGGGTGCGGTCTTTACGTTCACACACACACACACACACACACACACACACACACACAAACACACACACACACTGGTAAAGTTCTGGTAATATTTCAGAGGTCAACAGCTGCCTTGTTCTTCTGGATCCTGCCAGCCCAGTGGTATGGAGCCCAAAGTCGACAGAAATGCCAGAAGAAAAAAAGGCGGCAGGGGTCTGGGAGGCTCATAGTTGGTTCAGTCCTCCGTGGTAGATTCAATCCTCCATGGTTCTTGTTGGCTTCTTGATGCCTATGGAAAGCTCAGGCAACCCCAGCCCCAAAGACTCCCGAAACAAGAGTCATATGAACTGAAAGTCTCTGTAAGACTTAAAGTTATCCACAATGCTGCACTCCTCATTTGTATGGTCCTCAGATGCAGTCAGAATGTTCGGGGCAGACAGGTCTTGAGCTTTAAGATGAGGCTGAGCGCTGCCATAGCAACGTCCCAGACATCTAGGTCTTAGGCCGCAACCGTTGGCGCAGGAACCAAGTCTTCCCCTGCTCACACCGGGTGCGGTGACTTAGAACTACAGGCAGCCTGCCCCGGGAGGAGAGACTGCTCTTCTCCTCCTGCAGGAGGGTAGGCAGAGGGGTGGCTTTCAAGAATGCCCTTCCAGAAACATATCTACTACCCTCAGTCCAACAGCGTGGAGAGACGAGATGCCCTAGAGGGAGGCACATCATCCAGGGTCTTCGTCACCACTACGTCGGCATCTGGACCTCAGCCCTTCTTCCAATTCCAGCCTCGTCTGGAAAATGTGGACTGGAGGCGGCTGGGTGCCATTGATGTGGACAAAGTGGTGGGGACCACAGATATCGCGACACTTCAGGAGAACATCGTGAACATCACTTTCTGCAAGCTGGAGGACGAGAAGTGCCCGCGTTGTCAGCTGGGGGTGGACCCGTTGCTGTTGAAGCTCATCCACCTGGCACAGTTCACCATTGAATACCTGGTGCATTCTCAGGAGTACCTGATCTCACAGCTGAACGTGGTGGAGGAACGGTTAAGCCAGAGCCTGAGTGGTTGTGAGCAGAACCAACAGCTACTCACCAAGCAGGCTGACGAGGTCAGACGGCTCAAGCAAGCGTGTAGGGGCTGGAAGAAGATGCTGTCTGCCCAGCAGCTGATGTTGGGCCAGGTCGAAGCCAGTCATTACGAGTGCCGTTTTTGTGACAAAGTTTTTATGAACCAAGCTTTTTTACAGAGCCACATTAATCGCCGCCACCCTGCATCTGCTTTTCATGGGAGACATACAAAGGCACAGAATGACAAGCTCCAGAGGGAGATCCACAGGTTGAAGCAGCAGTTGCAGTTCACAAAGGCTCAGCTAGAGGCTGCCCAGCAAGGCCGCACAGTCAGCATCTCTAAGGACTGTGAAGTGCTGAAAACAAAAGAGGACTTTCAGAAGCTAGTTGGTAGATGGAAGGAGGAAGAAAGGCAGAAACTGACTCATGAGATGGAAAAAGCCAAGGAGATATTTACGAAGGAAATTAATGACCTGACTTCTAAGAATTCAGCTTTAGAGTATCAACTGTTGGAAATCCAGAAATCCGATATGCGGGGCAAGCTCAGTGTGGGCACCTAGAGAGACTCCTAGGTTTAAAGACTGACTTTCATATCTGCAGCCTTTCCAAAATATACTGCACCTCCTTGAGTGCAAGTAAGCCAGTGGCCAGACGGACTTCAAGTTCTCCAGGCAGAGTGCGGCCCAGAGCAGAAGCAGCTGAAGTGATGAGCGCAACATCCCTGTCAGGTCCTGTGGACACTGTTTTGCAACAATCCTCCACATCATCTGCCTCTTAAAATCTTTACACCCCTTGCTTCTCCATGTCGTTTCGTGTGTGTGTGTGTGTGTGTGTGTGTGTGTGTGTGTGTGTGTGTGTGTGTTTGTGTAGTGTGTGTGTGTGTTAAATGTCTCAGGGACGAGAGCTCCAGAGCAACCTCTTCTGCACAATTGCATGAATTGTAAGTGATTGTAAGTCTGTATTAGCCACTACCCACTACAAACAGGAAGCTAAGAGATTATCTTATTCATAAGTATAAAGCATTATTTAGAAGGCAGTTTGTTACTTTATCCATTAAGCAAGATAAATCTCAGATCCCATCCTAGAAGAGTTGGTAACCCCACACATTCCTGCCACTGTTTGACCATAATAGTATATAGATTTTACATTTCCATAAACATAGGTTACCACCCATGCACAGATGCAGCCTTACAAAATTTGTATTTTCAATTCCCAGGTTACAAATACTTTTTTAGGTTTTAAAATATGTTTAAAATCATTTTATTGGTTAAGTGGTGATCTCAATGGATGCTGTTGCTTAATTTTTCTATATTGTTGAAGGCCTGTACATGAGACTGATGTTTTTTTTTCATTTACAAGCAAGAATAAATAAAGGACTGTTCACATTAACAAAAAAATAAGAAAGACTTTTTGAATAAAAGTGAATAATATTTGATCATTAATAAGGCAAACCTAAGGGAATCAATACAGTTCTTCAGTGATTCCTATTTTTGTAAGATCATCATTTTGTTCTCACAGAAATTGGTTTATGTGCTATGTGGAGATTACTTTGTCTTTGGCAATAGTCTTATAAAATGTTATAAAAGATTTTTAAAAATATTGCCTCTTTTCCAAGAATTACACTATAGAAAAGCAAGAACAATAAGACATCCATGACCAAAAGCTTCCTAGACCTTACCATGAAGCCCACCAGAGGTGTGTCCAGCTCATCAACATAATGAAATAGCAAGTAATAACTCAATTATGACATTCATCAGGATATTAACATTCCTAAAACATGAACTTCTGTCTTATAATACATATACATATATATATGATATATATATATATATATATATCACATATATATGACTTGTAGCCTCTTATTCAGTGAAAAGCATATAGTGTTCTTTTGCTCTTTCTTCCAGAGCAAAACATATTGTATCTGGGACAACTGGGTGGAAATATTAATGACTTCTCTTATCACTATACCTAATAAAAATAAAAAGCATAAGACTTTTGCTGGGATGAACTCTGGTGATTTGAATATCTCATGTGCCAAAAAAGGATAAGTTTTAAGACAGAGTCTCGTTATGTAGCTTTCTGGAAATTTCTATGTAGACCATGTTGGTCTCAAACTCACAGAAATCCCCCTGCTTCTGCTTCTGGAGTGCTCTGATTAAAGAATAAAGAATAAAGAATAGCTATTTAAAGACCAAAAATACTTCACAGACTCCATGTGCAGTGTTAGGGACAGCGAGACGCCTCAGCAGATAAAGGCACTGGGCCTACATGGTAGGAGAGAAGTGACTACTGCGAATCATCTTTGCGACCTTCCCACACAAGCTGTGGCACATGTACCCATGCCCGTACACAACACAATTAAATAAAGAATAAAATTAAATAAATGAATGGAAAAAATCTGTAATGCTCTAAAATATCCCCGCAATTGAATTAGACACTGCGGTGGTCTTCAGCCACTAAATTAATAAGAAAATAGAGTGGGCTGTGTTTAGACATCAGTTGTCAAGTAGAATTGGTAGTACTTCCTGTATTGATGTTAGTGGGAAAGTATTACTTGGTATAGGAGGTGGGGCAGTTAGGTTCCTTACCCTTCAAAAATACAAGTTTGTGTTACTTCCTCAATTCAAGTAAAGAAACCCAAACACTTGAAGATTTTAGTGGAAGCAAAATATCTGTTAAAAAAAAAACTCTTTTCATTTATAAACAGGAAAGTTCCTCCTACTTAGAATGAAAAAGTTCATTAGTTATATGGAAATCAAAATATATGTAGAAGGAGGTAGTACATTATGAACAATCCAAGAGGATGGGTGACTGGATGGATAGATTGATAGAAGATAGATAAATAATGCATAAATTTATAGATAACAGATGATAGATAAATGATTGATAGATGGATAGATAGATAGATAGAAGATAGATAGATGATAGATAGATAGATAGATAGATAGATAGATAGATAGATAGATAGATAGATAGATAGATAATAATGCATAAATTTATAGATAACAGATGATAGATAGGTAAATGATTGATTTATGGATAGATAGATGATAGATAGATAGAAGATAGATAGATAGATAGATAGATAGATAGATAGATAGATAGATAGAAGATAGATAGATAGATAGATAGATAGATAGATAGATAGATAGATAGATAGATAGATAACCAGATAGATGTGTGAATACACATGAACATACACACACATACCAGCTCAAAGCCATCCTTTCATGTTCCTCAGTGTGATGGTACAACTGAAAACTACATCATATTCCTCCTTCTGCAGCTACTTACTAATCTTTTCCTAAAATAATCCTCAAGGAAGAAGCAATAGGACACCTTTCCCATCCCAGCCATTTTCCACAGCTCTTCTGCATCTCCTCCTCGGGATACCATGGCAGCAGCTACAGCAGGTTCAGTTTCTGTATTTTACTGTTCAATCAGTATCAGTCCCTTGGTTTCCTCACAGACATGACAACACTTACCAGCCGGAGACAGTCTTGGTGGCAGCCTCACCAGTCCCGACTTGTCTGTAAACTCTAGAGGGATCCCCCTTTCCTTCTGACCCTAAGCTTTCCCACACACATTTTCTTTTGGACCGGGACTATTTTGTCAGTTGCTAAGACTAAACACTGAATGTTGTCCTTGGTTCCTTTTTCTTTAAAGTTATATATCTGATTTTCAATAAATCTGGTGAGCAAAAACTTCTATCTTTCAAGAATTTAATGATCTCTAAGCATGCTTACAGCGACACTATCATGATGTCAGGCCTTACTTCTGGACCTTTGCTTTAGGCTCTTAAATCACTGCATAGCATCTACCCAATTACTACCTTTTTTATAATACAAAACTCAGAGCAATCTGCAAAATTGCATCTGATCTTATTTTATCTATTATTTTAAGATCCTTTAAGTGTACCATTTTCTTCTTGTTTCCATTATAAAAAGGACAAGAAGTCAAATACATGAATCAGATGTTAATAAAATATTTGCCAATGAAAATAACCAACTCTACAATTTTACTAAGGATGCATTCCACTTTGTGTAGGAAAAAAAAAAACATTGGGTTTGCCTCTGAATCTTTTACTTAAATTTCAGCCTCGATTTGATAATTCTATTCCAAAATAGAAAAGGATTAAATGGCCTGAGATAGATACAAATCAGGGAAATGACCACTGAGAAGAGAACAGATACAAGCCAAATATGATGAGTTTATATAGCTGTGGTATTGATTCTCAGCTCAGATCCAGAAGTATCTGCCCATCTCAAAGCTTGGAAACCAGGCACCACTATTAAAAATAACACACTGTGTCTGCCGTATTTTGGTACTTTCTTCAGGAGAAAAATGACTTATCACATGGAGATTGAAAATTAAGATCCTTTAGAACAGTACGTTTATTTCAATCTAAGGAGATCAGAAATTACTTAATACACAAATATAGACAAGAAAATTATTTCAGAACACAAAGTGTCAGGGATCTCATGAAGTATTTTTTAATTGCTAGTGGCTGTAATGACTACTCAATTTCAAGACTATTTAATGTCCTAAAATATGAAAAGAATATAAATGTGAATTAATAGCATTATTTTATTTTCATACAGCATTTTATTTGGCAAAACAAAGACATCAGAACTGATCAATTTGGGGGCCAAAACATTTTGTAACTGATAAATTTTTTTACCAATTATCACTAAAATTTATTACATTTACATATGAAAAGTATTTATTTTAAAAAATTCGTTTAGACTTCTGGAGGGGTCAGAATGTGATGTGGGATTCCTCTCTGTATTCTGTAAATATCATTGGTTAATAAAGTAACTGCTTTGGGCCTATAACAAGCTATAGGTGAACAGAGCTAGGCAGGGAAAACTAAACTGAATGCTGGGAGAAAGGAGGCAGAGTCGAAGAGAAGCCATGGAGCCACCACCAGAGACAGACATGCTGAAACATTGCTGGTAGGCCACAACCTCGAGGTGATGCATAGATTAATGGAGATGGGTTAAATTAAGATGTAAAAGTTAGCCAATAAGAAGCTAGAGCTAATAAGCCAAGCAGTGTTTAATTAACATAGTTTCTCTGTGATTATTTCTGTTCTGGGCAGTGGGATGAACAAACGGCCTGCTACTATAAGAATGGTTGTTGCTGACAATATTAGCTCACTTAAGAAAAGTAAAATTTTATTTACCTTATCCAATTATAACTGAGAGTTTCAGTACTTATGGAAAAGAAGTACATTAATGACATACTACTAACATATTTCACCTGACACATTTAATTTCAAAATAGGTAGGAAACAGATGATCTGACAGACTGATGACAGGTGGAGAGACAGATGTAGATAGAGGATAGATAGATATTAGGTAGATAGGTAGATGATAGATAGATAGATAGATAATAGATAGATAGATAGATAGATAGATAGATAGATAGATAGATGATATAGATAGATAGATTATTAGATAGATAGATAGATAGATAGATAGATAGATAGATAGATAGATAGATAGATAGATGATAGATAGATAGATAGATAGATAGATAGATAGATAGATAGATGAGATAGATAGATAGATAGATAGATAGATAGATAGATAGATAATAGATAGATGATATAGATAGATAGATAGATAGATAGATAGAGATAGATAGATAGATAGATGATATAGATAGATAGATAGATAGATAGATAGATGATAGATAGATAGATAATAGACAGATAGATAATAGATAGATAGATAGATAGATAGATAGATAGATAGATAGATAGATAGATAGATAGATAGATAGATGATATAGATAGATAGATAGATAGATAGATAGATAGATAGATAGATAGATAGATAGATAGATAGATAGATATGTTCTATTATGTTGCTCCAAGTTCTAAATAGGAACACTATAATTCTGTAAAATTTTCGGAGGTATTTATTACTTTTCTATATCAAAAGAAATTCCCTTTGCAATACCAAATTGTGTGGTAAAGACATTTTAAATGTCAACATCACTAGGTGGAGAAAACATTTAAATTTGAATATAATTGAATTTGTTCCACAAGGAAAAAAAGAGCTGGAGACTAATGAAAAGCAATGCCTGAAAAAAAATTTATTATTTTAACAATCTTTATCAGTAGCATGAATTTGTGAGATGTTACTTTAATGCTGTGTGTGTTGCAAATGGAGTCTGAAGTGGCCTAACTAATAGTTAATAGGATGATGGTATACAGAGGGGAGACATGAATTTTAATTTCCTTGTTTCAAACCAGCATGCAATATAAATAGACAATGTTAGATAAAACATGATCATTTGAGGTTTTATTTTATTTTCCTAAAGAATTTTCCAAGCCTTGGACTTATATAACATTGTAGAATTGAAAAATAAAACTGCTACTGACAGATTGACGGCAATGGGGAACTATGCCTTCATATCCATACCCATTGATAGCCTACCAGATCCAGGGCATAATCCCCTTCCAACAGTTACACAGACAGCTCTGGCTAAGCTAAATGGGTCATAAAACAAATCCAAAAGTCATGAATTTGGGAAAGGGCCGGGTAACACTGGGGAAATGGAAGAAGGGAATGGGAAGGAGGCGAACAGAGGGGAGGATTGGACTATATCTTGTTCAGGGATAGAACCATCAACAAAATCAATCTATTTTTAAGATAGTAAAAATGCTAAATCTTTTTTTAAAGAAAAATGTTCCAACCAATTAAACTAAGACATATTCTCACTGAAACTAAAGCTGGGCAATTTATCCATCCCCACATATTTATGTGCTGGTTTGTAGGAATATGAGACTCTAGGCATACATAGCTTGCAATGGTAAATTCTGAGAATAAAGTTAAATAATGACTTACTTGATAGACTATTTGGAGTATGTACAGAAGGGATCATGGTAATTTCGCACACCCTTTACTCCTTGGGTAGGAGTTTGATGCCTAACCACCAAGAAAATAAAGACACTAAAGCCAATGTGATTCATGATCATGAAGGTTTATAAGAGAAGGATAGTTAGCAATGAGTGTTAACAATACTCAAAGCATTGTCATGTTCTGGAGAAATAAGGTACCAACAACTGGCATATCCTACCCAAAAGACTCTCAAAAGAACAGAAAAGCATTCTGCATGAATAAATGCAGTTATTCCTCTATGAGCTGAAATGTATGACTGAGATGAAGAAGCAATGACAGCTGCAGAGACTATACTGCTTGCAGGAATGTGTTCCAGCTCAAGACAGCTGCTTGTCTCTCATCTGGGAGGATTATGAAATAATGAAGAAATCTACATAAAATGTCTTCTAGAAAGAGAAAATTAATTTTCCCTCCTTATTTTGCTACTGTTCCCTGTGAGCAGATGACTTCTTCCAATGATGATACTTAATATTCAATAAATATAATTTTGATTTTCTTCACAGTATTTTACAGTGAAATTTCTGGTTTTTATGTGTGTTTTTAATACGGTGATGGAAGGAACAGTAAGTAAATAAAAGAATCTGGGTTTCCTTGCTCTATAAAAAGAATTCTAGACAACAGGGATATTATGGGTAGATTGTATATTATGTTATAAACTCAATAATTGCAAATAACTAGTCATCTTTCATATTTAAATATAAATACTCCATTTACCCAAAATTTATAATTTTATTAATGAAAACACCTTGCCATAGCAACTTGGGCTTTTACAATAAAAGAAACTATCTACTATCAAGCCTGCTAAATCTTTTTCCAAGTAAACTAACACCGCTGTATTCCACTCAGAATGTTACCCATTGTAAACTTAGTGTGTACACTTGCTTAGGTCATTCTTGCTATTTTGTATGCACTTAAATGGCACTTTCGTGCAAAAAACACTAAACACACTCAAAAGATTGTTCTTAAATGTACAGAGATACACACACACGTGTGTGTGCGTATATACAGATGTGTGTGTTTATTTATATACATATACACACACATCTATACATATAAGTACACATATGTAAAACAAAGAATAAGAAGATATGAATCTAAGAGAGAGCAGGGTAGGGTATGGAAAGGACTAAAGGGGTAAATGGTGCAATATGTTTTAATTTGTAATTAATAAATGGTACTGCCAATACATAATGGAGTTTCAAGACTATAAATTTTATGTGTGTTTAATTTAAACTTAATATATAATACCAGAGGGTTGATAAATTATTCTGATATAATCATAGATCTTATTTGAAGATTTGCAAATTAGCCTGGAAAACTATTTTTTCTAAGAAGGAGCTAAAATAGATTAGTATACATTAAAATAGAATGTGTCTGTATAATAAAATATAAGTGTGTACATTATATAATTATATATGTGTGTGAGCATATATGTTAGGCAAAAATCTTAATCCAAGCCAGAAATTAAAAATGATTCTATAAAATGCTATTTTGTATGATATCATAAAGGATAATCTAATTGAAAATACTATATATTTAAGCAAATCATGAAATTCAGTACTGCAACTAGATAGTTCTGTCTGTCCAGTGGTGTAGGAGGTCCTTCTGTCTTTGTGTTGCTTTTGTTGCTTAATAAAGAAACTGCTTTGTTCCTGTTGATAGGGCAGAATTTATATAGGTGGGGAAAATTAAACAGAATGCTGAGAGGAAGAAGGCAAAGTCAGAGAGATGCTATGGAGCCACCACCAGAGTCAAACATGCTGAATCTTTGCTGGTAGGCCACTGCTACATGGCAATATAGAGATTAACAGAAATGGGTTAAATCAAGATGTGAGAGTTAGCCAACAAGAGGCTAGAGCTAATGGGTCAAGCAGTAATACAATTTCTTTGTGGTTATTTCAGGACTAAACTAGCCAGGCAGCCATGAAAAACAAGGGGGCCCTCCTTGGAACAGTCCACATTATTTTGAATAAAAATAATCATTAATTATTTTAGTAAACATTATAAAAGCTTTTTTAAAAAAAATAAACAACTCGTTCTCTTTTTGTCATTGTTTTAGTGGGAAAATATTCCAAAAACCTGGAATCTAATCAATGCAGAGGTAATCATTTAATATTTTAACATTTAAATAAGACTTTCACTGATTTTTTACTATGGCATTTGAAATGCATTTATTAATTCCCCTAAGTATTTACTAATTTTTTGTAACCATGTGACTGCTGTACAAAAATTTTAGTTAATTTAGTATTATATATTTCATCATTAATTTTTAAATGTATATAGTTACAAAACTGGAAAGTAAATTTTTGCTTGTTTGTTTAAAACAGTATTTCACTATACAGCCCAGCCTGGCCTCAGATTCATAATCCTCCTGCCTGACCCCACAAGGCTGTGTGCCATCTTGCTATGTTCTTTATTTATGATTGAGTTATGCCTACACAGAATACATCACATAAATATTGGTAAATTCAAGCTTGAGAACTAAACAAGACTATACAAAATTAAATAATAAATGCTAAATTTTGCCTGCTTATTTGAAAGTTTGCCCGTGTTTGAAATAGTGAACTACCTATTTTTTTATAGCTGGTTAAAGGGCCAGTGGTACAGCTCAGAATGTTTCACTTCTGTTTCAAACTTCTGACCAGTCCTTGCTGTGGTGACCCAATTAGATGTGTCCACTATCACATTGTCTTTGCTTCACCTTGCACAAAAACATCCTATTTCTCTACCAAAATAAATATATACCTCCAAATAAAACTATGTAGTTATTATAAAATATTTTAAAAAGTACAAAGAGTCTAGACATGATCTTAAAGCTAGGATATAGGCTCTCTAAATCTTAGATACAGGGTTAATTAATGAATTTTCTCTTGTGGAGAAGAAATTTCTGTTAAATAATTATTTTAACAGCCATTACATTATCTAAAGTGATCTACTGCAGTGGAATATGCTGGTTTGGTAACAGAGAAATAGAAAGAGGCTCGAGTAGGTGAAGAGATATGACCTCAGAGTGTCCTTCACCACCTATTTTCATATTTTCAAATGTCACCTTCATCATCTGCTGACTTCTGGAAAGCACTAGATGAGAGATTTTAGGAGGTCTCCAAATGCCCCCAAGGACTATACAATGCAAAGGCATCTGAGTAAGCCAGAAGTTATATAAAGAAATTTAGCCCATCATCAGGTTAGCAATAAAGAGTAGCAATGTCTGTGGATACACACACACACACACACACACACACACACACACACACACACACATCCCTTCCTGACTTGAAACCAATGAGGCTGTCAGGATGCTGATCTCACTATTAACACAAGCACACTACATTTCTCATTTGTCTCCTTTATCCTTATAATTTAAGTAACCACAACATTTATGACGATGATGATTCTTCTGAGCATGCACCTCCAGAAGAGAATTTGCAGGATCTTCCAGTCTATGGTAGTGAAGGAATTCTATATTTTGCACCTCCGCTGTAATAAAAACAAAGTAATTTGAGGTGTTAGACTACATCATTCAATATCTCAAGATCAACACTTAGTAACAGGATAACCCAAGATAATTGTTGTTTATTGGTGTGGTTTTATTCCCACATCTTTTAAGTAGAAATGATAGTATTTTAATAATGGTGTTTGTTTGATTAACATACAAGATGAAATAATACCAAATAATCCAGTGATAAATTTGATTGTTACTGATTCAAGAAATTTTTAAAAGAATACTTTTCTTCAATGAATCATTTTGTTTTAAAATAAAATTTGTAACAAATATGATTCAAGAGGGCATAATATTCATCTTTGTCTTAGCTCATTAGCAGATAAAAAACAATTTCCAGGTTCAGTATACTTATGTACACAGAGACAAAACAAATTAATATTGCCTCAGGAGAAATAGATTTTCAAAATCAAGTAACAATTTCTATTTCTCATGCATCTACAGAAACTCTCAAAGTCTTATGTTTAAGATAAGCACTAATTTTGTATGTTCTGTATTATTTTATTGATGATTAAACTAAACCACAAACGACTGAGTTGCCTGAAATTGCATTAGTAGTGGGAGACATAGAACATACTCACACTGGGTATACAATGTTTGATGGTTCTTCATAGATTGAAGAGTCTGCTTTACACTGTTAAAACTGTGGGTTAAAAACTGAGATAATGTATTTGAAATAAAAAGCAATATAATAAAATGTACCATAATATTCTAAAATAGTATAACAAGGATATACTTGTTGGGAATAATGTGATCATTAGTCTTGGTATAAAGATTCTGTATAAATTTGTATGATGATGAACCCCATTTAGACATAAGTCAGTAGTCAGTATATCATCATCACATGGACATGAGATATCCCCAAAATATTAATGTCTTTTGAATGCTATTTCTTCCTCACACTAGATCATATACAGATGTATATGACACATGAATCTCAGTACATATGATCTCATGGAGAGTGAGGTAGAATACTCTTGACTGTCATAGGCAGGAAATAGAAAGTATAATGAGCCTCCAGTGCCTGCAAATAAGCCTGAAAATATGATGGAGAAAGCAAGGCCCTTAGACTTTACATCACACACCACACTGTACCTGGGGGAGCCTGGAGGGTAAGCAAATAAAATCAGTCAAACTGGTCACTTATATTTTGAGTCACTAATACATTATTTTTAAATTTTCAGGTGCAAATATCTAAAACATCTTCCTCCTATAACCCTGATCCAGTCAGAAAGAATATCATTCTTTTCTTCTACATATAAAATAAGGTAATTGAATATTTATGGAAAAATCACTTTTTCCTGATTCTCTCATATATATATATATATATATATATATATGTATGTATATATGTCTGTGTATATATGTGTGTGTGTTAGCAGAAACAACTACATTTGCTTCAACCAGATTTCTTCTTTATACTATTCCAGTTCTGAACTGCACAATTTTTTTCAACAAAGTGGAACAGAAATAAGTTTTTAAAATATAAGTAATTAGGTCGTGAAATTTTTCTGGAGGATGTCCTTTTGTGAAAGACTGACCATAGGATGTTTTTAAACCGACATAACACTAAGTGAGCTATGTCCTTCTCAAAGAAATGTGCAGTTCCCAAACCAAAGAGAAAGGACCATGAGCTTCAGGAGTTACATAAAGGAAAAGTTATTCCCCACTGACCAATGCCACAGAAAGCAAATGTCAGAAAATCCACTATATCCTCCAAATGTGTTATTAAATTTCATAAGCAAGAGGAATATTCACCTAAAATGCATCTAAATAATGTACTGCCTCACATCAGCAGGCTCTGTTCTTACCCTTCCGGGAGAATGGAGACAAAGCGCCCAGTGGGATCCCAGAACTGTCTGAGAGTCAGCCTTCACAGCTCAGGGTGGCAGAGCAGGAACACAGAACACCACTTCAGCTCGTAAGGTCGTTTCCACAGTGGTTTCGTTGTGCTTTAAACTCAGTTCTGCTCAGGCTAAAAGATTTCATTGCTGCAGCTTAATTATATGAGGGGATCAGTTCCACAGATAGTTAATTACCGTCTTTATGCCCTTGAAACTCTGTAGAAAGATTCTACATACTTCAGGTTACTAATCTAGACAAGTTCTTTTAAGATTGTTCTTTCTTTGGCTAATTTACAGGGAGGGTTTTGCTACCTCGGGAAAATTATTCTTCAGCTCCAACAATTAAACATTATCACTGAAAATTTCCCAGTCTGTACTGTCGTCTCTGAAGATTGCCATCTCTGAAGATGACAATACAGACTGGGACGTTTTCGTCCAGAAGCAATAACAAGTTGTGTAAAGCTGACGTTAGGGTCCACACACTCTTAATTCTGTCCCATCTCTGCTCTGTGCTCACTCTCGTTCTGCTTTGCGCTCGCTCTCGTCATATTCCTGGGCTTCTGTCTTGTCTCTGGATGTCAATTTAAAGATACGGGTGACCTTCCACAACGCATTCTAACTACACATCACCTATAACCTCCAGAGATCCTGAATGCTTAGTATTTATTCATTTAAGCGGGTGTCTGAAGGTTTGTGTTCAATGACAGACAGCATTTATTCATACGCAAAGCTTTGCTATCAAAAGTCTGCAGATCTGTAATAAAAGATCTACTGAAAATGAAACCATGCTCCTCTGAGGAACATTCCTGCATCACCGAGCAGATGAAAAGTAGAAAACAGATGGGGGGGGGGGGGACCTGAAATTAGCAAGCCATCTAAATAACTGGTAAAACTGCAGCTCAGTTTTGCCTCTGGGTACAAGGGTGGCTGGCCCGTGGCCAGGCTTTTTCCGTGTGGGTGCGCGGACAGTGCCATTCCCCCGGGGAAGCTCCTCCAGGCGGTGGCTTGGTTTGGTTTGGCTTGGTTTCTGACTTTCCATTCTGGCTTTGTTTCTTTGGCTGTCTCTCTCTAGCAGACAAAGTACCTGTTCTCATCGGTAAGTGCTTTATTGATTTCTCTTGTGTCTAATTTCCTTCTACTAGACATTAATCCCTGAAATACGTCTTGTGTGACAAATTAGTCCATGCCCTTTTCAGTGGAAATCCGACGGAAGTTTGCACAGTCCTTGAGGGATTATGGCATGTCCTCTGAGTTATACTAAATTTCATTGAGTAAAATCCAAATAAATGTCATGTCTCCGTTAAGTAAGCTTTTAAAATTAGATTTCAATAGAGGCAGTGTTCTCCCAAATAATTGTGTTTTTTTTTCTAATTTTACACATTTCCTATGCTATATAACTTACTTACAAAAAACACGCAGTCATATTGACCATTACCAAC
This sequence comes from Microtus pennsylvanicus, assembly GCF_037038515.1. Classification (NCBI taxonomy): domain Eukaryota; kingdom Metazoa; phylum Chordata; class Mammalia; order Rodentia; family Cricetidae; genus Microtus; species Microtus pennsylvanicus. The sequence continues at coordinate 16,937,130 of NC_134590.1, read as the reverse complement.
AAGTTCCCTGACCACAGATCATTCTGGAATGTTTTTGTTATTTTTATCTCAGAATCTATAACTTTTCCAATTTCTTCAAAGTATACAATTGACTGAGACGAAGTATATCTTCAATTATTTGAATTTGGAGGTCAGAAACCTATCTGAACAATTTAGGAATTCTTCACGAAAATAATGAAGTTTGTATTTTTATAAGCAAGAGGAATATTAATGGAAAATTAACAAAATAGCAAATATCTAGTTCATGGAGAGAGCGCCCTCATGTGGTAGAGAGCCTTGCTGTCCGCCCCTGAACTACAAGCCAGGAGTTTGAATGAACTGGTATTTAGCCGGCTTTGGAGTTGAGTCACACACCATAGGACCTCGCTATACCCATTTGAGCCAGTAAAACTGATTTATTTCCTTAAAATCATCTCAGCACGGCGTTCCAAGATGCTGCATATCATTCATGGCAGGCACTTATTATGATAAAATCCTACTTTTCAATTAGCCGCATAAATATTTAGACAAAATATTAAGACAAGACTCACCAGGATATGGAAAGGCAGATTTGTTCAAACTCTGGTTCCATGTCTTATTTTCTTCAAATTAGGTATTTCTGTATGAGGGGCTTAGGGGGAAAGCATTTGGTAAGTAAAGAGGCCATCGGTAGAAATCACTGTTGGAGATTGAGCCCCTCACATTTAAGCATACTAAGAAATGAGAGCCCGAGAAGAACGCATTGCAAGTGCCAGCATGATTGATGGTAATTATGGACGTTAAAGAGAAGATTCCACGTACTTCAGACAGCATACAAAGTGTTTCCTGGATTATGTGTTTCGATTCTCACGGTGACTCCTCAAATCAAATGACACTATCATAGTTACTAGTTATAGTTAAGAATAGGAAGATAAGGTCTCAAGAGAGTAGGTTCTCACCAGAAATACAGATAAAATATTTCAGAGCAAAGATGATCCGATGCCGATACTGCCCTTACTGGAAGATTCTGGGACGAAATGTCTGTAAAATTAAAGGAAAAAATCATTTGTTTGGAGGACAAGAAAGCGGTGAGAAGCCAGGGACATGAAAGCAATTAGAAGCTTACTGAGGTTAGTGATTCAAATCTCTCTCTCTCTCTCTCTCTCTCTCTCTCTCTCTCTCTCTCTCTCTCCCAACGAGTTTTTCGTTCACTTTTTTCGCCAGATGTATAAGTGAATACCAGGGTTGGCTAATTCAAATAGATATTTCTATCCTGTGAACGCCATGTCCTTGAAGATACCAGATAAGTGCTTGACCATAGAGGTATAAGTAGCAGAACTGACTATAGCTGGGACCTGTGCTCCTGCCAAATCACACATTGCAAGGCATATTGGCTTTTCCTCTGCTTGTTTGCGTCTGTCTGCGACACTGCCTTCAGAATGATCATGCAAAACTGTAATTCTGCCACTAATCACGAAGAAGCGGTATGCAATGGCAACCTGAAATCTCACCAACTTAAGCTCCATCTGTCTCTCCTTTCCCCAGTAATGCAGCTCTTCTTCAAACTCCACTGAGCATTTTTTTTTTGCCCTGGGGAATCCAGACTGAATAACTGAAGTTGATGAATAGCTATTATCTGGAACATTGCCGGGGGCCACCACAGAGAGAAAACAGGACATTATCTTAAAGCTTCTGGCCAGAAGTAACATATATTTCTCATTCCTATTTAGCTGATCAAAGCAAATCACCAGGTGGAAACACTGCAAACTAGACCATGGAAACGGCCAGGATGAGGAATGGAAATACTTGCCAGACGTTACTGACAGGTGATGCATACATTGCCTTCCTTAATTAATATGTGCCAGTTGTCAACAGGTTGGAATTCAATCGTATTTATTTGTCTAAGAAAATATTTCATGAAATGACCCCTAACGACTGTCTCTGCCTCACCTCCTATCAATTTGCCGCAAGTATCCTACACCCCAATTATCTTGAATTAGTAATGATCCCCAAACCATTTAATTATCTCAGGCCCAAGGTTTTTGCACATGATGTACACGGCTGAGAGTGTTTTTTCCTGTGTATCCGCCCAGTGGAACCCTTCCTTGCCCCTATGTCCCAACACCAGGGCTTTCTGCATTATAAAGTTTGATCAGAGATGAATACAGTTGGGCACACTTGTAACCCCAGCACTCAGGAGACTGGGGCAGGGGGATAGGAGGGTATAAGCTCTCTTGGAATATATGGGGAATCACAGGCAAACTTACAAGGCTTAAAATTCTACACACACAAAAACATATAACAAACAAATAAATAAATAAATAGATAGATAAATGGGTGGGCTTATCATGTCGCCTTTCCCCTAATCTACATACCCATGGTTTTCTTATCATCTTTCCCCTAATATACATACCCATCATTTTCTTATCAATCTTCACACAAAAACTATCATACTCACTTTCTTGCAAGTAATTCTCTGAGTGAAATTCTTCTGGATTATTCCTAGTATTCAATAAATCATTTTGCTCAAAAAAAAATCTACCTTCATTTTAGTAGAGGATGCTATGATTTAACAAAGTGAGGGCAATAAATGAGACAAGAGGAGTATAGGGATGTATATGACAATATTGGTGACTTTCAACTGATCGAACTGATTGCTAACTAAGTAAATTTTCTTTATTAAACCTGGATTATGTTTAATGCAGTGGAGGCTCACATGCTATTAAGTCAGTTTAGAGACCGTTCTCAGACTCCTTCAGTCTCATAACGCCTTTTCCCTGTAAGATCAAGGAGGGCCAAGTTTCCTCCACACTGGCTTCATTGGGGTCATTATAATAGCAAACAACATTCCTCACTTTCTGCAGATACCCTATAAATTTATAATTGATCCCTTTTTATAGGAATGAGACTAGATGCACATTAGTTAGAATTTTCAAAAGTTCTATAGTTATTAAGAGCATGAAATGACACTCAAATTTAAGCCATGAACTCATGCTACTAAGTGGTCATCTACAGAAAATAAATTAGGCAGTTATAATGAAGTAGCTTTGTAAAAAAAAAATCACCATATCCACGCATTACTGGAAGAAGCTAGTATCCTAATGAACTGCCACACTGCACTTCATCAGCGCCACTCCTAACAGTATTTTTATCCAAACAGGATTTGCATGTTATAAACATCAGACTGAAGCACTTACACAGATGGAGGTTTGGAACGCACAGTTTTGTACCTTCTGAAACAGCAGCCATTTTTGCCAGCCTTACCTCTCCTGGTCCAGGTGCTGTATGGTGGTCATACTTCCCGAAACCCCAGGCACCCCACCCATCGGACATGAATGCATCATCATGGATGATATTCCCCTGAGTTACTTAGTGTTAGCCTGACCTTTAGAGGAAATAATAAGGCACTTAGTTTTTTTTCAGAATTCTCCACTGAAGGTTTCTCAACACTACAAAGGAGCTGCCAGAGATTTCTCAAGCACATCCTTCTAAATGAACAGATAGTTCCAGGCCAGATCTTAACAGTTCTTCCTCTCTGGACTCCACCTGGATTCATCTACTCATGCCAAGAGGAACTATCTGAAAACTCATCTAATCTTCAGATCTAAAGGTCATTTTTCCAGAGTAACATGAAATGTACCATGAGGAAACACACATATTTCAATTCTATACTCTCATATTTTATAAGCAGATGTAAAAAATGCCTTTAAATATTTTTAGTTAAAATAAAGATTTTTTTTAATTAGTTTAACTTTCTGTGATATTCTGGGATTAGAAATTTTATAAAGTCCCTAAGCAAATGAAGTTTTTATTTCAATATGGAAACCTAATGTGCATGCTTTGCTTGGGAAATAATCAACAGAACCACTCAGTGAAGCTTGTGTTCCACGGAACTAAAGATGAGTAATTGCTGGTGACCCTACCCCAGCAGTCAGTCTCCTCCCGCCATTCGTGCAACCAAACTTCAGCCTCACTGCCCCCAGATTATTCCACACCAGTTATTTCAGTCGCATTGGATTTTAAGAGAGACATCTCACCCCAACCTAACACTTATTCAAAGCTGGGACTTAGGCATAACCCATTCTCAGAGAGCTCAGAAATCATTACGTCACGTTGATTCATGGAACTCTGTAGTCTTCTTTGTAGAGACCAGTAATTACCTTAGCAAATCTTAAATTGTATTGATTTTTTTTCTTAATTCATTAAAAAATTTTCATTTATACCGTTGAGTTACATTCAATTCTATAACACCTTTTAGTGGCTTATATATGAGACTTGTTTTCTCAGTTTCTGTCTTGAGAATGAAATCATGAGGTAAGATTTTTCTTGGATGTTGTAGTCATCAGAGAGATGTTTTAGTGATAAGTTGCCTGTACTGTTTGAATGCTTTTGATTCCTATGTCTGATTATACCACAATAATATAAGAAACACATTTTAATACTAATGTGGTCTTACACGAATTAGATCTGTGCCGGAAGATCATTGCCCTCAGCACACATGGTTTAATGTGGTTGTCCAGAAAGAACATTCTAGAGTTAGTCTTCAGCTTATATTCTGACACTGGACCTCATCCATATACTCTTGGTAAGACTGTTTAATCCTAATGAGCCTTGTGAGTCTCACTTGAAACTGAGAGCATCAAAATCACATCTAAATATGTCCGAGGGCTGTAGTGAGAAATAGTGTAATTGAACTGATTTATACAAATAAAACCCTTGTACAGGGCTTGATGCAGTCCACACCTTAGATCGGTGATACGTTATTTATGTCTTAATTAGCGTCGCTATTCAGAAAAAGGTTCCCAGTGTGAAGTTTTATAAGAGACTGCAGGGAATGGTCTGCATGTCAGGTATCCACATCTACATATTAAAGAATAGAGCACAGAAAAGCCAAAATATTCTTGAAAATAATTGTATACACATTTGAAATTCTTAATGCCTCCAATGTAGTCATAAATATGACAGCAAAAAAATGAGCGATCTCTGGAAATAATTTCATAAACCACGAGAACTTTTTATTGGATAAAAATAGAAATGGATACAACTTACAAATATGTCTGCCTACTGACATACCAGATGCTCATGAATCCAGTGCCTCCACAGCTCTTGTCCTTTCTAAAAGCATTCTAAGATAAGGAAGTTGTCTGTGATTCCGGCTAATTAGTTTTTGGCTTTGGTTGCTTCCAGTTATTGTTATTGCAGGTAGAAAAGTTCCTTGGAAATGGAATAGAGAAATATCAGGCTTCTTAGCTAAAATATAACCTGAACAATAGGCACTATTACAGAGTGACCTTGATGTTTAGTAATCTCAACTAAGTACATTGATGTTTGGAATAATCCTGGATTCATTGTCTCACAGCAGATGCAAGCCAGTTAAGGTTCTCGAAGAAACAAAAATAAATTGCCTACTTACTGATTAGGAAATTGTCTAACAATCACAGAAAATTTGTAAGTTAGAAGGCATTGATTAAAAGAGTATACATGGAGAACTGTAGCCTGCAAGAGATCTGGGGAATTTTCACCTAATCCTCAAAGGAAATTTTAATCAGTCTTAGAGTACAGCTCCTGGTAAGCCAACCACTCTCTAGTGGAAAAACATCCATCTGAGAATACCTGGGCAGCATGAATTGGTCGTAGAGGATTTAGAAATAAAAGGACATAAAGTTTTGTGGGTAGGAAGGGGGTATGTCTGGGAAGACTTGGAAAATGGGTAAATATGATCTTGTATGAAACTCTCAAAGAGCAAATAAAAAATAAATATTAACCAACGGAATCAAAAAATACTTGAGAAAACTATCGAGCGTTTCAGTCCCAAGCAAAGGATTTTTTGAAGACTTATAGTGTTCCTAATTTTATACCCCACAGCTAAAATGTCTGCAGAATACTTTTACAAGACTGCCAGGTACTTCTTTTCACCAAGAGAAATCTCTTTCTGTCTTTGAAGTTTGGCTTTTGATTTTGTTTTGTTTGGTTTGGTTTTGTTTAGAAATGCATTACAACAGCATGATAGAAGGAAGTTTTAAAAACCACTTTATAAAATGAAAATTCAATAAAATTCTTCACTAATAAGCTCTGCATAGAAGATCAAAAAAAACCTTGAGCATTTTCTTTAATTATTTTATCCCTGTTACAGCATAAAATATTTAGTTATATATTTATGGCAGAAAATATTCGTGCCAATTTCTAAAATTCATAACAAGTCAATAAGAAGTTTAGGTTTGAAAATTGTACTATGATCTTGGGACACAAACATAATACTCATGATTCAGTGCTCAGTGGTTGAGACTAGCAAGTTAGAGATGATCTTTAGAAATATTCTATCCTTTATAAGTCGACACTAGCTAGTTCGTGAGTAATGGATAACTCCTAATATAATAAGATTTGTTCCTTATATCATTTATGAATATGGTTTTCATGTCCAAAATCTTAGCCAGTGTCTCAGAATGAGGTCCTGAAAGAGGCTGAACTGGAGATTTTGAAGTGCAGATTGGTGTTCAAGGAATTTTTTAAGGATCCTTGAAGCTAAATTCCAGTACAGAACAGAAAAAAGGTAACAACAGGCACCTGAAAAAGTAAAGATGGTGTGTAATCCTCAGACTCATGGAGGACTTGAAGAAGCTTGGACTGTGAGTAGCCTGGGCATCAGTGAATCTCGGGGTATTCGCTGGACTGGGAAGGGCAACAACCTTAGAGGATGAGGGGAAGGAATTCCCAAGAGGCTCCTGATTACAATTCCCAGCAGCTGGACAAGAAGGTCCTGATCTTTCCTGGGCCTACGACTAGCACATCACAGCATCTACAGCAAGACGAGTTGACATTCTGAGAAGATAAAAATTAAGGGTGACAGTGTCTGTCCCTAATTCCAGAGAACAAAATTATGTGAATTGGATAACCAATGAGTAATAACTAAATGTAGCTGAATATTCTGAAAGTTGGCTCAGTGTGACAAACTGGGGTCTAGTCTTCTGTAAGTTTACCCACATTGATGCTATAACCTTAGCTTATCAAACAGCTTATCAGCATTTAGTTTGTAGCATCGTTTTTCATAGCTTCACATTTGTAATGCTCTCCCACTTCCGATCCTTTCATCTGGCATCATTTCTCCCATCTATATCTGTCTCTCAACCTTCAGATTCAGTGTTCAAGTAGGAAAAGAGAAGTGGTTGTTCTTAAATTTGCTGAAGTACAGAAATGTATGGAAGCATATAGTTACAAATCTCCACGTCTTTTTCTTAAATAAGCACCAGAAATGATGCAATAGAGTCTATTGTAAAGAAAAAAATTAAACTGTACATATACTTTTTCCTTAGACTATAAAAAGCCACCTAAATAATTATGATATATTATAATTCACCCATTTGACAAAATGAGTTTCTATAGAGAAGAGCAATCATGTTAAGCAATATAATGTCTTTGTTAAATATTTTATGACAGTATTTTTGTGCTTTAATATTAAACTTCATTATCTAAAACGTGTCTAGAATTTATAAGTCATCATTCAACTGTTCGAGAAATATTTGTGAAGCATCTTCAGGAGCGTCACAAGGAGTAAGGCAGTGAGCAATACAGAAGTCCTGATCTCGTGAAGTTGTGCACTAGCGGTGAAAATTAAAGTATGAAAATTTACTATTACTAACGCTAAAGATTAAAACATCAGATAAATAAAATAATTAGACACATTAGTCATCAGTCAGTGGTACATGTTTTGCAGGAAGTTAAAATAGCATGATATTTTACCTTATTAGAGTTTCACAGAAATTAAAAGCATCCATTAATTAAAAAGATCAAAACTTGGTATTTTTCTTCAGTGGTTTTCTGAAAAAGCTACTAAGTAACTCTTGGTCACAAAAACCTATTGATTTAAATTGCAATTTATTTCTAAGAACATATAAACCCACTCAATTTTTCTATACTTTGCCAATTATTATAATTATATATTTATTATAGTTATAATTATTATGGTATTAACGTGTTTTCTCTCAAGTTAGACATTTATCTGCCTTGGAAAGAATGCTAGATTAAGAATCAAGAGAATATGAGCAAGGAAGTCAGGACTGTGAGGGGTTGGTCCACCCCCTGAGACAGTGTGCCTGATCTAATGGGAGCTCACCAAATCTAGCTGGACTGGGACTGAACGAGCATGGGATCAAACTGGACTCTGAATGTAGCTGACAATTGGGGCCGACTGAGAAACCAATGATAATGGCACTGGGGTTTATCTCAACTGCATGTAATGGCTTTTTGGGATCCTGTTCTATTTGGATGCATACCTTCCTAAGCCTGGATGGAGGGGGAGAAGGCCTTGGACTTCCCACAAGGCAGGGCACCCTGTCCTCTCTTAGGACTGGAGGGGAATAGGAGGAGGGTGAGTGGGGGAGTAGGAGGGAAGTGAGAGGAGGGAAGGAAGTGGAAATTTTGAATGGTATTATTTATAAAGTAATAAAATAAAAATAATAAAAAAAGCATTCTACCACAATGGTACTTCCTTTTTCACTTATTTTTCCTTACTACATATGGGAGTTTTACATGTAGAACCATGCAGCACACGCCTGCCCTGATGCACGAGGAATCTGTAAAGTGGGGTTGGATTCTGTATAACTAGTTACAACTACAGACGGTTGTAAATGGGCACTTGGGTGCTGGGAATCCAACCAAGACTCTCTGAAAAAGAAACCATGCTCTTAAAAAAACCTTCCTGTTTTATTTATTCTTTGTGTCTTTTACATCAAGCATCTCTCAATCCCATTCATCCCAATCCCTTATATGCTCCCTCTGCTCTTGCAACTTCCCAAAATAAAATAATTTTTATTGCATGTGTCACTTACATCATGTATCTCGATCCCTTTCATTTCCCTGTCCCTCACATCTGCCCTTTGCCTCTACACCCTCCAAAAATAAAACAAAACTTAAGAGAAAAAAATGAAAAGATTTTAAAAGGAGAAAAATTTAAAAATCTCATCATGAAAACTGCAGTGTGATACAGTAAGCCATGGCATAAACCCCTTTGTTCATATATCTTTACTTGCAAGTGTTCATTGCATAGAGTCATTGGTCTGGTTCAAGGCTCTGGTTTCTACTACAGTGTTGATACTGGGTACTCACCAGGACTATTCCGGGGTATACTGTTGTTACCCTGTGTTGTGGAGATCCTACAGTTTGAGGTATACAGGTCAGGTTCGTTCATGTGTTCCAGCAGAGATGAAGTGGATGTTGGGCTGGGCCAAGTCATAGCTCTAGGTCTGGCTTTGAGCAGCTGTAGAGTTGGTTCACCAGATGAAAGATGGTGACAGCTCTCCCATGTTTATAACTTTGAAACTGGTTCACCCACACCACCTGAACTGGGTTGTCTCTATTGTGCTGCCCTGGCAAGATGTAGGGCCTGTTCTTCCTAGTTTTGCAGTTTGTGGGGTCAGGGATAACTCTCCAACTCTTTTCACAACAGGGCCAGTTCTCCTACCTTCCTCAGACATTGAGAGGAGGGGGTCTCATTCACCTGTCCATGCTGCCCCAAGACAGATGAGAAATGGGACATCTCTCCCATGCTCACAACTTGGGAGCTGGCTCACCCAGATCTTCATTACTAGCCTTGGTTTTATTGTGGTGCCCTGGGAAGGTGAAGAGCCTGCTCTCTGAGTGCTGCAGCTGATGGGGGTCAGGGACAATTCTCCTGCTCTTATATGACCATAGGACTAGCTCTCCTACCTACCCCAGGATGAGAGGAGTTGGGTGGGGCGTCAGTGAAGATAAAATAAAATTTAAGAGATGGTGTAGAAGGTTTTTCTGTTGTGTGTTGCTTTCATTGGTTGAATAAAGAAACTGCCTTAGCCTTTTGATAGGGCAGCCCTTAGGTCATAAGCACCATCTTACTAAAACAGATACAACTTTGTTTTAGAAAGCCATTATTTCTGCTTTAGTACATGGTAAGATCAAATTAATTGACTAATTCCCCCATAATTCATTACCACAGTGCTTGTGCTCCTAGAATATTAGAGTATAAAATACTAAAATATTGACAAACATTCAAAATAAACACTAGACTATTTTTAATAAATAAGTTTAAATAAGTAATGATGTGAAGTCAATAACACGGTTATACTTTCAATATATAAAACTGTAGACAATTATGCTTCATGTTCATTAACTTAAGGATTTTCATTTCATAGATATCTAGAAATTCAGACTTTTTAGGATTTTACTTCATAAATGGAAGGATATTCACTACTGTTTTCAAAAAGCTAAAGTGGCAAACTCTAGAAATGATCCCGACAGCGGGAGCAGGTGTATCTCTGACTCTGTTGCCTTCTATTGGGACTCTTTCCCTCCTATTGGGTCACCTCATCCTGCCTCACTATGAGGGCTTTTTCTTTGTCTTATTCCATCTTGTTTTATCCTGTTTAGTTGTTGTCTCTTGGGAGTCTTCTCTTTTCTGAAGAGAAAGGAGAGGATACGGACCTGGGGAAGAGGAAAAATATGCAGGGGGAGCTGGGAGGAGTAGAGGGAGGGGAAACTATGTCCTGGATGTATTATATGAGAGAATAATCTATTTTCAAATAAAAAATAAACTAACAAGTAAATCAAGTTCACATTACCTCAGCCTAATGGCAGAGCCCTGGATAATATTGTTACCAACTAAGCTTCGTACTTCTACTAAGATCCAAGTTGTATTTGCAGTCTGAATTTTCTTCTCAGAGGAAAAAAAATCATCACTTACGGAGTCTTAAATTTAGTAAAGGGTTTGGGGTTACTAATTTAAGGTATCTATTTTAAAAATGATAAAAGGAGTGGAACAAAATTAGCCCAGGGGAGTTAGTCATGACCATGGAGAAACCAAGAGTGATCCCAGAAAAACATCTCAGGGGTAATTGAAAAGCATTACTTAGGGTGTGAGAGTTCATACACCACGGGGATGATGAGGAAAGGGGTTATTAGCTAAGCCATTGTCTAAAACCCACTGAATCACTGGTCCCTTTCAATGATGATTGGTCCCTTTTTTTCTAAAGACGGGTTTTAAATTTTAAGAGACGATCTAAAGAGCAGAGCTGAGAAAGAAAGGGACACAGATCTTACAAAGGAGTAAGGTAAGATATGGGATCTTTGCTTTGATATTTCAAAAACCAAACTCTGATACACTATAGTGGTCACCCTGATGTGTGGATATGGCCGCAGTGTGAAATACAGTAGGTGTTTTTACAGATAGCAGCAAGAGGTTAGAAGTATCCAACAGTTGCCGTAAGTATCGCTACTACTGTTTACCTTCTCCTGGATGAGGAAGACAATGCTGCCACTACCACAGCTAATAATCATGAATATTATTAGACTTCTAATGGGAATTTTCTCTTTGGCCTAGTACTGGTAGATATTTGTTGTGATATTTTTTCACTGCAGACATTAAGATCATCCTAATAACAAAGACCCAGTCAGTCGATCCCAGGCAGACAGAGTGTGTTGGGGGGGTGGGATGGAGCTTCACGGACTGGAGAATGCATACCCTTCAGTCAGAGGCTAACAGTGATATGGCTACATCATCTACCACTAAATGAGCTTTATGATCAAGGAAATAGTTTTCTTCATAAATACCTACATTAAGAGATAGCCATACAGATAATTCTTATTTCAAGCCATAAATGTAAGTAAATAGAGAGAAACTGACTCAGCTAGCATGTGGATTTGACAGTGCCATCTGATGAACTTTGCTATGCCTTTATTTTTGTCATGAAATTTTAAGCAAAGAGTACCTTTAAAAGCTAAGTATTACAACTCATTGTATAGGTATATCATCTGAAAATGAAAATTATAATTCTTCTTGGACTCCTAGGAGCTACATCATCAGCCCCGGTAAGTGGAGCATGGTGCTCTTGATTTCAGCATACAAACCTATGCAATTCCCTTTCCTCACCATTTTCTTTATTTTTTTTTTTTAGCTTGTCTCACATCGCCTATTGTCTGCTAGCAACAGTCATGAGGTTAGTTTAAGTAATTAGGTCATTCTCCTGTGTTCTCTAAGTGAAAATACAAAGGAAAAAGATAAAAGCCTGCATCCAGGTCACTGGGTTTTAAACATCTCCAAACATATTTCCAAGCTGTATGGTTGTTTTGTCTACCAGGTGGCTTCTAAAGAGTTGTTTTGTCTTCCTTGTGTAATCATAAGCTCTCCAAACACAGTGTCATCTGTACACTTTGTTCCAGTAGTACCAATGTAGGTATTAAATACAGATGCATAAACATAAAACACGCTTATTTTATTACAAATAACACTAGCACACATTACTCAGCTGTTATAAAACTCCACTGAAAACTCGTCTCTTGTATGCAGCATATCTGATTTGACTCCCCATATAATTAAATGAAAATTTCCCTTCAATAAGAAAAACGTAAGCTGATAAAACCGTGAGGTGTCGTTCATAGCAAGGGCAGCATTGCTAAACTCGAACTTTGTCTTCAACTCAAACCTCTAATCCCTGTGGTTTAATGCAGTCTTAGCGGAGAAAAGGGTCACTTCACAACTGAAGCGAGTCAACTAGCTCTGGCTTGGGCTCCCTCTGTAGAATTCATTTCAGAATGCATAATCATCGCATTTTCCTGTTGTCTCGTCTTTTCTAGGTACTCCTCAATCTGAATAATGGTCGACTGTTGCCAATGGAACTTCAGGTACTGCAATATACATAAACAGTTCAGAGGGAATGTGTTTCTGATGTGCGTTTCCTATGGTGTGGAATGAAAACAAAATGCATTCGTGTATATTGTTAAGAATTTTATATGTGCCTGGCACTAATTCTGATGACTTTTGAGATAGCTAACCATTTTAAACAAAGCTGTATCTAGCCACCCAAAAGGAATAGTAAAGAAAAAAAATGAATTCAGTCAAATTTCTGCAGAAACTTGTGTTCTTTGTTCAACTCCTTGCATTTCATATTTCTCATGACAGTTGAAAACCTCCTATTTGTGAGGTTGGTTTGTTTATAAGGAGCTGAGATGTCTTCTCATAAAACTTAAAATATATAAATTGTCTACATTTTTATTTTTATTATTCAGTCTTGATTTCAAGTTTTTTTTTTTAATGTGAGAGAGTAATGTTTCCTTTCTATCTTTGTTTTTCACAGGGTACATTTAACCCCTGGATTCCTCCCTTCCCTGGGATTCTGCAGCAGCAGCAGCAGCAGCAGCAGCAACAACAACAACAAGCTCAGGTCCCAGGAGGCCTACAGTTTCCAATCTCAACACTAGAGAGCTTTGCTGGATTTTTCCCAAATCAGATACCTTTCTCAGGACAGTTTGGGCTTGCCCAAGTAGGCCAGGCTGGCCAACCAGAACCCTCACAGCAGCAGACCCCACCACAGACTCCACAGGTTGCTAACCTTGTAAGTGGAACTTCTTCCATCTTGCAGCTGTAAGACAGAACATAAAGGTTGTTGGGATAATTTAAAACTTTGATATAGGACAAGAGTCTTATTGTGTCTTATGTCTCCTATGCTGTTTCAACCACCATGGAAAGCATCTCCTAATTTTAAATATAAAAATAACATTAAAATCTATTACCCTAGATTATAGACAGTAATCAGGAGTATGTAGTTGCATGAATAATAACTCATGTAGAAGATAAAACATTAGTGGATATTGCTAATGCAAATGATACATGGGAAGCTAGCTCTAGGAAAAGCAGATCAAGAATTTTAAGTAACAACTCGAGTATGATTTGTTTATATGATTCTTTGGGTTTGTTTGTCTGTTTTCTCCAGGTGTCCTATGTGGTTCCCTTCAAAGTGCCTCAGGATCAAACACAGGTGAGTGGACAGAATCCTGTGGCTAACACAGAAGTGGCTCCCTGCGCTCTCCATAGCACTACCTCTTGCTCCCCCGGGTCTCCAGCATCAGGGTTTCATCACCTGTGGATCACCCATCACTGGCTAGAGGCACCATCACTGGCCTCTAGACATCTACTGATGCTGGGTTTACTTGATTCTCAATGAACAGGAGCCAAATAGGATCTCTGGGACCCTTGCATATCTACGATATCACTATGCAGAGGGAAAGATTTCAGTAAGACCAGCACATGTCTTCTCTGTATTTAAGTGCCGACACCAGGGAACAATCCCAGGAGCTGACTCTGTACCCTCTCAAACTTTGTTTCAGATAATCTTGCATTTATATCTGATATGTAGCTATAAATAATTCACATTATAGTGATCATATTTTTATTGCAAAATAACACTAACATACATTATTCACCTCTTATAAAAATCCACTGGAAACGTCCCACACTCTTGAATGCAGTGCTTATGATTTGTGTCACGTTATAATTAAGAGAAAATTTTCTTTCAATAATAAAAAATTAATTTTATATTAACTAACAAATTTGTTATGTTAATACAGAAAGTTCTGTTAATACTAGCTAATTATATAATACCTCAGATTCAAAGAAATGGGGCTACATATAAATCACTAATTATATAATACCTCAGCTTCAAAGAAATGGGGCTACATATAAATCACTATTCACACGAAGACTATTACTTGCTCAAACAAAGTTACACTGTTTGTCTCTTCTGTAAGTGTTATTATGCAATTAAGTTTCACTCCCACCGCCATTACATAATAACACAATTCTAGACATTATCTCATTGCATATCGCAAGTGTGTAGAGAGTCAGATATGTGACAAACACGATTACTTCACTTCAAGGACCGGGAAACATAGTTTTAACGAGATTAAATATCTTATCCCAGTGAGCTAAATACCTGAATTAGAAGTCAGTCCTCTTCCCCTCTTTTAACCACTAATCCAGCTCTCTACACTGGCTTTACATCAAAAGCTTAGTTGGCAATTTCGAAAATTACAAACACCAAGCCCCACCTTAGGCGCTAGGTATCACTTACTTGACCAGACAAATATTGTTGGGTTTCTGAATGTTTAATGGGTGATTTTTTACTCTTGTCCAGGATAAAAACCTATTATGCAAATTGTATTTATTTCAGAAACATGGTTGCATTATCTTCAAATGTTATAGCTACTATACTCATCTGATTATACAACAGATAACACAGCATTAAACAACGTATCCATGTACCATGCTTCTTATTTTCCACAGGCTCTTTATGTACATGCACATAGACGTAACTAGAATCCCAAAGGATGACAACATTGGTGTTTTATCACTTCCTAGGTTTCTCTAATATTCTAAAATTTATAAAGATTATTTTCAAAATGCACATAGATTTATTACATCTATGAGTGTTCTACCTATGTGTATGCATGTGCACCATAGGCATGTAGCACCTCAAGTCAGAAGAGGGCATATCTTAGAACTGGAGTTAACTGGTGGTTTTGAGCCACCATGTGTGTGCTGGCAAGGAAAGCCAGGTCATCTACTGGAGAAACACGTGCTTTTAATCCTGAGCCTCTTGATCGCCCAAGAATTAGTGTAATAAAATGGAAATCATTAAGAATTTAATTTAATTTCCTTTTCATTCACTAGGCAGAACTTTTAATATCACGTTCTGCAGAATTACAATTCTCAAGATTATAGGAAAAATACTGCATAGACTATCTCTCCTTAGAGGCTTGCACACTAACCTATATACAACATTTTTAAGATACTATTTGTTAAAAGAACACATACTTCATTTACTTAGTTGAATCCTAAGTTCTTTAAATGTGTAACTCTAAAATTGAAGTCTGGTATCATTTTGGGTACAAGTTGTTTCTAAATTTGGCAACATTGTAAAAGTGCTATGCACAGTTCAGTTTTGGCTTGGGATGGAAGTTCATACCTATAATACCAGGATAAAGGTATTACTGATAGGAAAAGAGTGAGAAATGTTGTTCATCCTGATCGAATGAAACTTCCTGTGTACTTCTGTGTTTACACATAGATGTTTGGGTACTACCCAGTTTACATGTTTCTGCCCTGGGAGCAACTTCAACAAGCGGTCACATCATCACCTCAGCAAACAGGCCCGCAGCTATTTGAGGAGCAGGTACTATGTGGGTTTGGTTTTAATCTGATTAGTTCAATTTTGGAAAAAGGTAAGTACCCTGAGAAAAGAATAATTGAGGCTGGATAGTGCACTCAAGCACTTGACCTCACAGAATAGGACATGGTGTCTCTCCTAGAAGCAAACTCTGAACTAATGTGGCAACACACTAAGCCTATAATCTCAATGAATGAAGTCAGTAAACGGTTCTAATAAAATTAGGTTCAAAACTGATTTTTTTTCTGAATCGGATTTTTCTTACATTTAGAATCTATAAGTACTCATTATATTCATATACATATATATTTTTCAAAAATTTATGACAAAAATTGTCACAATTAATCTAATACCTTTTTCAAAATTCTGACAGATACCATTCTACAATCAATTTGGATACATACAACAACAAGCAGAACCTGTGAGTAAATGCATAATTTTAATATCTAAAAATATATTTGCTACTACTTGTTCTCTATTAATATGTAATATATGCATGCATATACATATAAATATATGTACATATAATAATTTATATGTAATATAAATATATTATGTGCTTATTATGAAAACACTAAAATATGAAAGATTGAAAATAAAATACTTATGATCACTAGAACTTGAAATACAATTTGATACCATATATTCATTTTCTAAGCCTAAAACAAATTTTGAGAATTCAGTTTAAATTCAGATCTCTCATGATATGTGTTCAAAGATGTCTTAACATTCAATGTTGATTTTTAAAAACTAAAAAAATGTAGACTTTCAGAAAACATTTAATTAATGTAAAACACATATAATTTTAAGTGACAATTTTTCAAAAATTTATGACAAAAATTGTCACAATTAATCTAATACCTTTTTCAAAATTCTGACAGATACCATTCTACAATCAATTTGGATACATACCACAACAAGCAGAACCTGTGAGTAAATGCATAATTTTAATATCTAAAAATATATTTGGTACTACTTGCTTCTCTATTAAACACAAGTGTGTCTTTCAAATAAAAATTACCAAGAGTACACTTCTAGATGGCTGAAGTCTGATTCCCTATTACATTGTTATGCAAACACACATAAGAAACCATAGAAAGATTTCTTAGGTGCACTTGCATGGACTTACAGAACTTGCATTGGATGGTTTAGGAGGGAGAATACTCAAGTACTAGTCAGTCCTGGAAAGGGAATGCTCGGGGAGTGTCTTGGGGATCTGATAGAAGGTAATAGAACAAGTCTGAGGCTGTGTCTGGTGAGCAAGTCACTAGTAGTAACCAGGATGTGAGGTCACTTGTACTCGGTCTCTTACCATGACACTAGAAAATCTCATATTCCAAGCTTCATTGCATTCAGACACAGCATTCCCTGTGGTTGACGCTTTGCAGACTTCTACACCTGAAGCACACCGAGTGTCCATTCTCTCCTGCCTACAGTGGCCTTTCTCTTTCTCAAATCTGAACTCGTAAGAAGTTGAATTGTGCTGGAGTGCTTTCGTTGGCAAAAGAATGTATGCTGATCCATCACTGATTTAGACCTCTTTACCTTTCTGCTTCTTCAGGGTGTACAAGGAGGACCGCAGCATTTAGCTGTTGACGCCTTTGTAGGCACAGCTCCAGAAGCCCCCGGGATGGTAAGATTCCTTACAAAACCTTGTGGTAACTGGAAATTGACAATAAGAACTTCCAAGTTCCTTCAGTAGTATTCATTTACTGTAAACACTGTGTCTTAGTTAGGGTGAAGAGACACCATGACCACAGCAACGCTTATAAGGAAAACGTTAAATTGGGGTGGCTTACATACTGTTTCTGATATTCAGCTCATTATCATGTGGGGAGCATGGCAGCGTGCAGGCACACATGGTGCTGCCTATGTCTTGATCAGAAGGCAATATGGAGTAGACACAGACACTGGGCAGTATCCTGACCATAGAAATCCTCAAGACCACCCCCACAATGACCTACTTCAACAAAGCTACACTCCTACCAGCTTATAGAGACCAATTACATTCAAACTACCACATACTGTTACAATTATCATCAACAATTACTGATCTTCCCCCTGTATTCTTTGTTAGTCGAGATTTAAATCATTCAATTCCTCAAATATTTACTGAAAACTTTTTCCAGGAACTCTTCTGTGTACCTTATTTAAAAATTGGGGTACTATTGGCAATTGATGACTTGGAGTGGGAAAGTCATTTCTCTTTGGTGGTATAGTCACTAACGGCTAACACATGCATTAATGGATGAACCACACCAACATGTTTAATAACATTACTAATTGGATGCAGTGGGGTATATTAACCTAAAAAAAAAGAGGGGAGGAGGAGCAGGAAGAGAGGTAGGAGAAAGAGAAGTACGTGAAGTTAAGAGACAGATGTGCTAGAAAACTCAAAAAAAGTTAGAAGGGAAAATGTGGGGTGGATATAATCATAACACACTGCATACATGTAGTGGCATTTCATCTGTATTTTAATAAACAAAGCTTTCCTGAAGATCAGAGAGTGAAACAGCCCCACTGGTCAGCCTTACAGACCAGGCAGTGGTGACACACACCTTTAATCCCAGTAGCTACACTAGCTGCCATAGAAACAGGGCAGTGCCTGCCTTTAATCCCAGTGGCACACACCTTTAGTACCAGAACTAGAGGGGATTATTCAATGATAGGAGACAGCTCTCAGTCTCAGTCTCATTCTGATATTCCCTGAGGCAGGATCGCCGTTTTAGACCTAGGTAGAGGTAAGAGCTAGTGGCTGACTTCTTTGCTTTTCAGATCTTCAGGTTGAACCCCAATTTCTGTCTCTGAGTTTTTATTAGTCATACTTCACACATATGTATGATGTTCTCAAAGAATAAATTTAAAAGTAGCTATCAATATACAACCATGTTTGTGAAATATAATCACAACCTTTCTAAGATAGTTTATGAGCTATAAAACTAATAAGACACGTATTGTTTAATGTGGTGCCTATTTGTGCCCCTCAGCCCTTTAGATTCACAGTCTTCTGAGTTTGAGGGGTCTACATGGAGATGTAACTACTTTGTCCTGTTCTTGTTCTTACAGCCCATCGAAGGCGGTCCGCTGCATTCACAAAGAGAATCAGTCAGCTTTAAACATGACAATGCAGGAGTTTTCATGCCTCCAACTTCACCAAAACCAAGCAACAAGAATGTTTTCACTCCTGCAATAGACCCAACTATTGCCCCAGTACTTCTAGAACAGAAGGTAGAGTGACCAAAGATTCATTTTATGAAATAAATTGTTCTTTATGGTCTAAGTGAGACATTATAATAAAAGTGCATGTAAGTAATAATATATTGCCATAACTCTGAATAAAAACAGCCAACAATTATTATTTTAAATCAATTTTTCAGGGTGTAACTTGATTTTAATTGTAATATGAGCTTCTTGTGAATGTTTTTTCTCACTAGGTCAAGACTGATAAGCTAAGAGAGCCGTAAGACATTGTCTTAATCACTCGGAGATTTTGGTAGGTATTTTTTTGCCAAGATTATAGCTTAAATGCCCTAACAATTTTTAACAAAAAATTCATTCAAAAATTAACAAAGAGTTCTTAGCATAAAGATTATAGGAAAAACAAGCTAGTGTTTAAATCTGCCTATAAAGACCACACCAATTATGAGATTTGCCTAAATTTTAAAAATCAAAATTAACTTCTTAAAGTCATATCTGCCTTACTATAAACTTGATATGAGTCACATAAATACTGAGTATATTGTTTCTATATAAAAGAAATCACATGTTCTCTACATAGTCCTCTCAAGACATCTTTTCACTTTACTAACTAAATACTGTGATTAATGTTAATATCTCCTTGTTTTAAATAAAGTATAGTAAAATAATAAAAAAATTGCATAATGACAGAGCAATTTCAAAATTAATTAATTACATCCTAAATATAATTATGGTTAGATATTTGTCTAAATGAACTTGGTTGGCTACTGAAGATACATTATTCATTTATTAGGAAACCATCCTTGAAGTTATACTACTAATAAAAACACACATAGAACGGAATGCAGAGTCATTTAATAAGCTAACTAAAGGACAAAGTGTTTCAAATTTCTCATGAGCTCATTCAGACCCTTCTGGAAGAAGCAACATTGAGCAGACTTCAATAGAAAAGGGCCATTAAGAACACAGTCAGGCGCAAGGAGCATCCTTTCCTCTCTAGAAAAGTACATCACTGATGCACTATTTGAATAGTGCAAATCAATTCAAGCTACTGGTACCAAACGTGAAAGGTGTTTCCGAAAGTGTTTCTGAAAGTGTGAGCTTCGGCCAGTGTAAAACTCCCAGTGAGATGTTTTTGTTTCTTTTACAAACGATTTCAAATAGCTACACAATTTTATTCAAAAGAACCTACTAATACTGAAACTCTGTTCTTTCTTACTTTCAGGGAGAAGATGTGATGTTACCTTCGCTATCTTTTAGATCATTTTCCTCTTCTATACTAATAGATATTTGTTTAATGGTATAAAACCTCTTCACTAGTCTACCAATTTTCTTTACTTAGTATACTCTTCATGTCACAAAAAAATTAATACACCATGTAATAAGTTCTACCTTTACAAGGCTGTTTTTCCCAAAGACAGGAGTAATTATGCTTATATAATCTAGAAAATAACAATACTAAAAATAAAGCTCATAATAGCAAATTAATTTGATAACTGTATTAATAAAGATGTCTCTAAAATTGTGCCAATAAAGTAAATAAATATGTATTGTCAATAGATTTATGATGAATGTGGTAATTGGTAAAAAAGAGATAAACTATGAGTCTACCTTTCTCAAGTCAACATCTGCTTGTTTTTCCCAATCCCATTCTGTCAGCTTGCTTATGATTCATTCTCCATCAAAGTCAATATTTTGTTCTGTCTTGATTTGTGTTTTTGTTTGTTTGTTTGTTTGTTTGTTTAGACAGGGTCTCACCCTAGAGCCTTGACTGTCCTGGAACTGAGTATGTAGATTAGGCTAGCCTTCAACACATATAACCTGTTTCTTCCTCTGAGTGCTGGGATTAAGGGTGTACAGTACCATGCCTGGCCCTCCAGAATTATTTCAAAAACAGATATTGACCGTGTGTGCTCTATTTATACCACAACTACATAGAAAGGTGGGTGCTGAATGCAAAAGGACAGAAAGAAGGTGCCCGCTTATCTGGGGAGACAGCAGTCTACAGACTCTGGGACAGGGATTTTGAATTTCATCACATTTGGATTTGAATCTTGAAGATGTCACTTAAACTTAGGCCTGTATTCTCAGTTGTAAATAGGGCAGAGTGAGACATGAATTTTAGAATTTCTGAAAGTGCTGCTTGAAATAACATACAAGTACTGAAGAGCTACTTTTCTCTTTTCCACATGTGAACCTAACAGTACTTTCAACTTATTTTCTCAAATTCAGATCTTTAGCAAAAATTATCTGAAAACAGGAAATTTAGCATTTAATCTACCTTATATGTATGTTAATAGAAGCATGTTATACTAGCTGTGAAGAGACATCATGACCACAGCAACTCTAGTAAAGGAAAATAATTTAATTGGGGCAACTTACATATTCAGAGGTTTAGTCCACTATCATCATGGTGGACATGGTAGCATGCAAGCAGACACGGTGCTGGAGCAGATGTATCTTGAGCATAGTAGAATTCAGTGCCAGCCCCCACAGAATCACGCTTCCTACAACAAGGTCCTACCTACCCAACAAAGCCACACCTCCTAATAGTACTACTCCCTATGAGTTTATGGGGGCCAATTACATTCAAACTACCACATATGTGAATCTGCATGTGTTAAAGATGAATAAGTTAATAAACCAATACATGTTATATTATTCAATAATTTGGCGTTCCAGTGGTAAAACACAAGGACATATTGAAATTTGCAGGCAAATGGATGGATCTAAGAAAAAAACCTATTGAGTGAGGTAACCCAGATTCAGAAAGACAAAATTATATGTACTCATAAATGGCTTTTAGGCATAAAACAAAGAAAAAAAAACAGCCTACAGTCCACAACCCCAGAAAACCTAGACAACAAAGAGGACCCTAAGAGAGACATACAAGGATCTACATAGGAAGATGAAAAAGACAAGATCTCCTGAGTAAATTGGGAACATGGGGATCACAGGGGAGGGTAGATGGGAAGAAAGAAGGAAGAGAGGGAAGCAGAGAAAAATGTAAAGGAAAAAATTAAAACCCCACAAAAATGCTATTAGAAAAAATTTGGTGATCACCAGGCAGTAGTGGTGCAAACCTTTAATCCACCACTCGGGAGAGGCAGAGGCAAATGGATCTCTGAGTTACAGGACAGCTAAAGTAAACAGAAAAAAAAGAAAGAAAAAAATGAAAGAAAGAAAGAAAGAAAGAAAGAAAGAAAGAAAGAAAGAAAGAAAGAAAGAAAGAGGGAGGGAGGGAGGGAAGGAGGGAAGGAGGGAGGTAGGGAAAGACAGACAAATGGACAGACGGAAGGACATACAGGAGGGAAGGAAGGAAGGAAGGAAGGAAGGAAGGAAGGAAGGAAGGAAGGAAGGAAGGAAGGAAGGAAGGAAAATAGAAAAGAAAAAGAAAAAAGTGATGTTCTAGGTTCTACAGTTGATCATATTTTATAGGATCGTAGCTGTTTCTTCATTTAATAGTGTTGTAACTCTGAATCTACTTTTTCTCTATGGACGAGCAACCCATTAATCACCGACTGTGCCTTCATTCTATTCTGTGTACTTTTCCCTGAGTTCATGTAATTAAGGAACGTAATCCTCAGTGCTTGACTGAGCTCCAAACATCAGATATGACAAACACCAGGAAGTATAATAAACCTCAGGTGTTCAGCAGCCAAAAGCATTGTATTCCCAAAATTACAACCATTCAGAAAATAATTTTAAAGTTACATGATGTAATTCAATCAAGTACTGAAGAGACAACCTATAATATACTATACCAAGTACCCAATTTTAAAAGACAATATAGTTAGAGGGAAGCCCAGAGCCTGGAGAGGAAGGAGGAGTGTGATACAGCTTCTCTGTTCAAGATGAGACAGTGGGGAAGTTAGAAAAACGGTGCAATCCAGCATGACTCCTTATCAACTGGAGCACTTACTGATATTGGGGATGAATTATAAACACTTTTTAAGCTTTTTTAAAGAATCTATCCATTGTTCTTATAATGACCAACTAATTGGCAACCATAATCTGAGTGTTCTATTGGACATGGTTTTGGGAGTTACCAGCATCTGAATCAATGCACTGATATTTTCAGACCAGGCTACCTCCCTGCTTTCGTCACCAGCACAACACACTTGAATCCCCCTGTTCTTCTTATCCGCATCAATAAAATCACATATACTTCTCATGACTGGCTTCTCTTACTAAACAATTTTTATGTGATTTATTCCTGATGACACATTGCATGGTATGGATACAGAACTCTGCTTTCTCAAACATTTGAACTATTTTCAGTTACTTACCACTATCTGTAAAGTTGACATCAATGTTCTAGCTCACTGCTTTTTATAAATATGTATTTTACAACTCTAGAATAGGTTCAGAAAGTAGGGTAAGGTCACAGAATAAGAAGATAAACTCAAACAGGAAAGGAACCTGGAGGCAGGAGCTGATACAGAGGCCATGGATGAGTGGCTTGCTCTCCATGACTTGATCAGCTTGCTATCTTATAGAACTCCCAATAGCCTAGGGATGGCCCCATCCACAATGGGCTGGGCCCTCCCCCATTGACCACTGATTAAGAAAATGCCCTACAGCTGGATCTTATGGAGGCATTTTCTCAATTGATTTCTGTCCTTTGAGGTGACTTTAGTTTGTGTCAAGTTGACATAAAAATATCCAACAGTATTTAATATTTTAAATTAAATTAATTTTATAATTAATTAAATTAATAAACTTAGTTTAATATTTAAGCTGAGTTTAGTTGCAGCAAAATAAAGCTAGATGTCTTGTGCGGGGGGGGGGGGGGCAAAAAAAGAAGATAAGAAGAAGCTGTTAAACAAATTATAACAATTTGTAAGTTTGCAACATTTCGCCTCAGTTCTCTCTTCTTTCTCTCAATTCCTACTGCTTGAACAGCTTTCCCAGCTTGGTGCAGTGGCAGATACTAGAGCTAAGAATTCTCTTTCTAACTTTTGCTATTTTAACACAAAAGATGAAGAGATGTCTTGTGGTTTTACTTTGCAGTTTCTTTGTGTCTATGTTAACTTTCCATGCTTAATAGACACTTGTGTTTCTTTTGTTTTGATGTTTGCTACTTCTGTGTGTTTTTATGTTCTCATCAGTCCCTTGATACAGTTATTCTAGCTACTTTGATTTATATCTGCTGACCACAATGGTTAGATTGTCTGTCCGTCCTTTCTACTGACTGATTTTGCTTTAAGCATCATATTCCTCATTTCTTTCACATGTCTCTGCAGAGTCTGTGTCTGATAGCTGTCCACTGACTTTATAAGTAACAAAACAAAACTCTGAGTTCAATCTTCTTCCTCTGTCACATGGTTCTCAAGCCTCCTAACACTGAAATCATTGAATACAGTACCTCATGACCCAAGCATGAAAATATGTCCATTGCTTTCCATAACTGTAGTTTTCCAGTTATGAACCATAATGTGAATATCTGATATGCAGGGTATCTGATATGTGACCCCTGTGAAAAGGTCATTCAACCCCCAAAGGGTCAGGCCCCACAGATTGAGAACCACTGCTCCAGAGTGTCCCTCTGCATTGATCTGGTAGATGTCTGATCTAGTATTTGTTTGTCAGCAGTTATTTATTTCATGAAGGGGGAGGTCTAGATCTACCTGTATGCAAGAATAAATAATTTAGAATGCAGTTAGAATGTATACTGCTTAAGAAAGTGACAATCGTAGGTTGTGCTCTAAGGTCCATGGCCCCACCATCCATGAACTTGCCTAGGAATGATTCCCCTCCTGTCAAGTGGGCCGAGTCCAATTAGACAACAGTTGGTTACCACCAGGATATGGGGGCCACTACTGCACCGTTAGGGATGTCTTGCCATGCTGGTCGTTGCTGTGGTTCGTAGACATCACAGCTAGGTAGGATTATGGATTGGTTTCCTCCGTTGGCAGCCTTCTTCGTAACAAAAGGTTCCTAAGGAGTAGGCTTTTGTGCCAGTTACTGCTCAAATACACCTGGTGTGGTCTCTTTAGCAATAGAGGTTTATTTTCAACTTCTGAGAGGCAAGCAAAGGTTATAGCAAAAAAAAGATATACTGTTTTAGACATCTAACTCTCCTGACCAGCAATTTGAAAGAGAAGTTTCTCATGCTATGTACTGATCTTTTTACTGGATAATCTAGGGCTCTTAGAGAGAGAATTATCACCCCAAGTTGTATTATTTAATTATATAAACACATAGGTATGTACATACTTACATATTGTGCACAAGTTTAAATAAATATGAAATATGTATTTCCCATGTCTTTTCCAAGAATTCTTCGTGTTTCTCATCCCTCATCTCACTCTCCTTCATCATTGTCCTTCCTCCCCAAACAACCCCCCCCTCTATGTCTCTCCTCTCAGCATCACCTATATCATACTATTCTGTTCTCCAGAGTTCTCTTCCCCTCTCCCCAGTCCTTTTTCCATTCCTTGTTTTTTCATATATCTATATCAGAAACTTTGGAGCTATGAACCACACATGAGAGAGAACATAAGATTTGTCTTCCTATGTCTGGGTAACCTCACTAACATAATATTTTCCATTTCCATCTATTTACCTGCAAAATTTGTGATTTCATTTTTCTATACAGCTGAATACTATACCGTAGTGGATATGTACCACATTTTCACATCCATTCATCAGCTGAAGGACATTTAGGTTGTTTCAATTTCTTAGCTATTGGGAACAGAGCTCTAATGAACAAGAATGAGCAAGTGTCTGTAGAGGAGGATATTGAGTCCTTTGGGCACACACTAGCTGGGTCATACGGTTGATTTGTTCTTAACGTTTTGTGAATTCACCAAACTAATTTCCAGAGTAACTATACCAGTTTGCAAGCCGGTCAACAGTGAATGAGGGCTCCCTTTCCCCCAATTCCCTCATGCATTTGTTGTTTATTGTTTTATTGATCTCCATTCTGAGTGGACTAGAATGGACTATTTTTGTATTTGAGTTATTATTTACTTGTCTATATGTTTATTTCAGTCTTATTCCTTGGTTCCAATGCAAAACTAAGTCCTATCAACTTGTGATTACAACTCTCTTGCTGCCTGTCTGCTGGATCAGTACAGGGTTTCTATCAAATGCCTCCGATTAGAAGGTATCTTAAGTTCTAAATCTTTCACTAAACCAGTGGATTCTGTAGAAATCTCTGATGAGCATCTCAGCTTTCCAGCTCCAGTTTCCCCTGCACTCCTCAAAATGTTGCCTTACTCATGCATACTTCAGGATAATCCAAGGGTTTGAGTACAGCGTACACACCTTGACTCTCACCTCAGAGTCTGCCTCACTTACAGAAGTTTCGACAGAAGCCTGGAATTTCCACCTCCTATGTCTCAAGCTGCTGTGAGTGTGACTTTTTCATAGAGGCCTAACTGTCCCTACCCCTAATCATGACATAAGCCAATAAAGAAAAAGCCAAAATACTATGGATATTACCCTTTTTGCAAGGGTCAATTTCTTTGAGTTTTTACCATCACTGATCATTATCTCCACCCCCCCAATAAATGTCACACTGTGTAGTCTAGGGTGGCTTCACATCCCTGTAATCCTCCCACTTCTGAGTTTTAAATGCTGTAATTGTGTATGAGCCATAATTTCCTGCTACTATTGTTTTGCAAGACTGAAGTAAATACGTAAATAAAACAGCCACTATCAGAGGAATCATGCTCACAGTCCAAAGGTTTTTTTTCCATATGTTTTTGCTGAATTTATTTTTATCTCCAGTATCACCCCTGATTCACAGTCACCCTCAGGGGAAGATCCTAAAAGTGACCTGTGACAAAATGACCATTCACAAATGGAAACCTCGCTCTGTCCTACCTCTGCATGGAAGCATTCAGTCCCTTCAAATCGGCCTCTGATTACTTTTTCTACTCCTTTAGAAGGCTCAGAGGCCCAGGATCACTTGCACCTGGTGACATCTCTGCAATGCACCCTTGGCCTTTCCACTCCTGTGAAGAAAACCTTTATGCTCTGTGAATTAGGCCATATATGACTGATCTCAGCTTCCTGCCAAGAATATTGTTTTCAACCTTTTCTTTTGTTGTTTTTACTTCAACAATTGAATGTGTGTATATATATATATACATATTATATAAATACACATACATATTACTAAATAGATAAACAAAAGCTACTTATTTCATCCTATTTTACTTGTGTGTGTATGATTTCAGGGTTGACTACTTGGGTTTTAATCATATTTGCCTCTCATGATTCTGTTTTTCTTTTTTTCTCTTATTTTTTTTATTAACAATAGATTTATTAAACAGATTTTTTAGACAATATATTTTGGTTATGGTTGCTCCTTCTTCGGTTCCTCCAAAATCCATACCACTTCCCTCCCATTCAAATCCACATCTTTTCTATCGTTCATTAGAAATCAAACAAGCATCAAAAATAGTAATAAGATAAAACAAATGCAAATGGGAATAGGACAGAACAAACAGGGAAGAGCCCCAGGGGAGGCCTAACACATAGATGCAGATGCAAAGTCACACGTTCTTACACAGGAATCCTACCAAATCGCAAGACCATTGCCTGTAAGGCACACTCACTAAAAAAATAATGAATAAAAGTAAAACCATAAATGATATGTAAGAGTAATAAAATATAATTTAAAAGTTCCTAGACAGTATGAAACAAAGGCTGGTTCACTTAGCAATGTATTTCTCTACGTTTGTGTAGCACTTGCTCTCTCCTTCACTAACCTCACAGAGAGCCCAGTGTTACTTTTCTTTCCTTCGTCCGAATGGCTGTAAGCTCCATGAAGGCATAGACAATGTCTGCCTTCATTCCTTGTACATGGTCCTGAAGTTTCCAGCATATTACAAACAATGACTCTTTAAATGATTGAAATAATTTTATAACTTAATATCAAAAATGCAGACCTAGGCTATTTACTAATTCTTCCAAACAATAAAACATAAATTTTATTTTAAAGTTTACATATTTTATGTCTTGAAAATAAAAAGTTAATAATATGATAAAATGTTATTTTTCAAATGTCCTTAGTCAAATGTACCTATCATTTTTTAAAACCCAGTTAAAATATTTAACATGAAAAGACTGTCTTTACAATATATTAATTTTTTGTTCAAATAAATCTGAAGGGAACCTTTCAATGTGAAGCAAATTTTAAAAGAACATATTTTGAAATTTCAGAAACCTTGTTATGATTCATTTGGTGGATTATTCCTTGAGTCGTTTCATCTTCCTTGTATTATAGTTAGGAATTGACTAATCCTGACCTCAAGTTACACCGTTTACTAGATTTATAGCCTTAAACCCTTAACCCTCTAAGCTCAATTTATTCTAAAGTAAGGATATTTTATAGTTTATTCCATAAGGCCCTGAATAATGTATATGTTTGTGAATGGGTACACATATAATACATTTGTCATTTGTAATATTTGATATTGGTGAGTACTTAGTGAGCAAGCATTTTAAAAGTTTTCTAATTGTGAAGTTAACATAATTTTCTATTTATGAAGACTATAATTGGATTTACTATAATCAAAAGGTTTTTAAATGTAAAAAGCCTATATTTTAAAGGTTTATTTTTATTGTTTTTAATTATATGTATTTGTGTATGTCTTGTGCCAATATGCGCACATGTGTGAAGGTGCTTTTGGAACCAGAGGCCTTAAATACCATGGGGCTTGAGTAATGGGCAGTTGTGAGCAACTTGACATGGCTGTTAGGACACCAAACTGGGTTGCCTGCAAGAGCAGTACATGCTCTCCACCACTGAGCAATCTTTCCAGCCCCACAAGTGTTACATGTTAATAAGTCAAATGTAAAAGTAAAGGGAGAGTGGCCAGGCACTGGAGGCGCACACCTTTAATCCCATCATTTAGGAAGGAGAGGCAGGTGGGTCTTTATGAGTTCGAGGCCACCTTATCTACAGAGCGAGTTCCAGGACAACCAGGGCTACACAGAGAAAGCCTGTCTCAAAACACCCTCTCCCCCAAAAAGTAAATGAAGAACTTTGAAATTACAGACCATAAGCATAGGAAAGGTCAGATAAACACCAGAAGGATATTATCAGTTCAAGTACAAAACCTTTGGTATTATTAAATTTCATATAAGAAGTATCATTTTGTTAAAATAGTTGAAGGTATATAGCAAATAATGGGAAAGGCTTTATTATATCTTCATGCATAATAATTGAGTAGTTGTCAATAGTTAAAGGACCTGTCTGTGTTAAACCAGTCTGTAAGAGAAAAACCTGACTCAGACTAATATGGAGGCCTCTGCAAATCTTCGCCTGAACCTCTTTCAAAGGAACATATCCCGTCTTACCCCACAAACACCAGACATGCACACAGGGTACTTACCTACTTGTAGGCGAAATATTCATTCACATGAATAATAATAAGTATTTTAATACCAGAAATTGTATTCACATATGTATTTTCAAAGAGGAAAAAGGAAGTTTTGCAATAAACTATAAAAATTCATCATAAAGTGTATTAACTATAGCCATTAATGCCTTGTAAATGATGTCAAAATATTAATAGTTTCTCTTAAAAATTCAAATTATACTGGTAAAATCATGTCATGATCCTGGCAAATGGGAAATAATTACACAGATGCTCTGAAGTTGGACTTTGATTTTTAAACACTTGTACATTAGCAATGGCTACACAAGTCCAGAGAAGTCCAATTCAAGCACTCAATAAGATTAATTCAGGGCAAATCTGTTTCCAGTTTTAGCCATGACCCTTCCACTGAGCAGAGCTATGGGCAGAGGCTGGTCTGGAAGTGACTGTGACACTTACTACATTAAACTCAAACTGAAGAATTCTGCAACATCTTCCTTTAAAAGCGACTGTAGGCCAAGTAGTCAAGAAATGGGTGAATTTACCAACCTACTACAGCACTGACACACAAGTAGGTGTATGTCATACTGAATTCCTTTCTAAGTGAATATGAATTTAAAGAAAGCTCAGGCATGAATTTGTGTCTATTCTCTTTGAAGAAAAGTAACAGTTTTGTTCTTTTGTTAAGGAACAAAAAGGAATCCTTGTTATTGATATATCAATACATATATATGAAAGGTTGGGTCATTTCTCAATGTTTTCAGTTCACACAATATAATAATTGTCTAAAATGCACCAAATTTCTCCAGGTTCCATATTCTACACACCACAAGATGTGCTATAATATACTTCTACTCTCTTACTAAAATAAGAATCAGTGATGCTTCATGGAGGCCTACCTACCACACTGTGGTTTGCAATGTGAATTTCCCTGCCACAAATTCTAATCCTCTAGTGATTAAAGAAGTTTTGTATTTGCTTGACTGCTAGAATATGGCAGTGGCTTTTCCTTCTTCGTCACCCAGCCTACACATTATAGTTGAATAAAGAGATTACTTAATTTGGTTATGCAAAACTGCCTTCAGCCATACTTCATCCTGTATCTCTCAGTTGCTTCCTGGATAGCTGCAGAAACAGGTGTTCTTAAAAGTTTGACCTTTTAGAGTATTTTACCATATTAATATATTAATTCTTGTCTCTGACATCTAAGTACCCCCCTCAAAAAAAGCTTATGTCCTATTGTGTATAGCAATCCTTCTACCCTGTTTTATGTAAATCTCCTCAAAATACCTTTCAAGGAAAAATAAAATACTTCTCTCTCTCTCTCTCTCTCTCTCTCTCTCTCTCTCTCTCTCTCTCTCTCTCTCTCTCTCACACACACACACACACACACACACACACACACACACCCCACTCCATTCTCTAGTACAAGGCATGGGAAACCACTGTAGGAGTTGTTAGAGAGTCCCTAAAGGCCCCCAAAACAATACTGGCTCTTGCCATTCCTCTTGGATATCCACCAGAACTAGCTGGTAAGACACAATTCATGAAGATATTACTCATCTTGGGGGAAGAAATAGGGAGATGAAGCTGAAACTGAAGCCTGGGAGCTATAGTAGTGACCTACAGGCAAGCTGTGTGCACTGGTGTAACCAACCACTTTATGATTAGATTTTAGGAATGCTCCATAGGACAGAAGTGTACTTAAAACTAGACCTGGTAAACCTAGATCAGTATCACTGACTGGGGAGGTCATATGCCATCAGATGAAACCTACTAGTATTATTTTGCCAAGTAGACACATTGCCAAACTGGATTTTAAATATTCCATAGATAATGCTACTCTAAGTATTGTTCAGAAAGGCCTCCTACCACATCAGACAGGAGTTAAATCAGAGACTTGTAGGTGGTCAAAGGGAGAGAAATCAGTGCTGGTAAAGTGATGGGCTCTAAGTAGGGCATCTATGCACATTCTCTGGGGCCAGAGAGCATAATGGAGAGGGGGAAAGAAAGAATGTAAGAACCGAATGATGGAAAGATATCTAGCAAAAACATATTGTCTGGACAAGACATAGTCACCAATTAACTCTCTGCGGCTGGAGTTACTACACAGACCTAAGTGTGTTTGGGCCTATTAACACTTCACTGAGGATGGGAAAGGACCCATGAGTCCCCACCACACCCTTAAAAACTATTGGCAATTATTAATGACTGAGGAATTGATACCATTTTCTTCAGTTGGGTAACCACTGACAAATTTCCCATGCCTCTGATAAATTACTTGCAAGTATCCCTAAACTAAATGAGTCACACAAAAATTTTATACTAACCTATACCTGCTCCAAGTCATGGGACCTGGCCCTCAAGTGTGTCACTCCATTGGGGAAAATTGGTCTTCGCTTGATAGCAGCGGTATAGATTGTAAATAGTTTTTTGGTTGGGGTGGGACTTAGTGTCCACCTCCTCTTCCCTCCATGTTCGAATTCTGACTTGTTGGAACTGGAGCATGTCTTGGTATTGCTGTTACAGTCTCTGTGAGGTTCTAGGCATTCTGTCTGGAATATGATACTTCCTCGGAGTCAGCCACCATATCTGGCTCTTACAGTCTTACCACTTCATTTGAGTTGGTTTAGTACTCTTTGTCTTCATAGGTTTTGTCTATTTTGATTTTCATCAATGGTTTTTATTTGTCTGTTTTGATATTCATTTATTTTTGAAAGCAATAGAGAAAGAGTATTAAGGTGGGTGGGAAGAGAGGTAGAAACTAGGAGGAGTTGTTCAAAGGGAAAGAATATGATCAAAATGCTTTCCCTGAAAAAATAATTGTTAAAAAATTAATAAAGGTGCCCATATGACAAAAAGAAAAAAGACATAAAAGTAGAAAGGAGACATGTTAGGAAGATGAATTTAAGTGGGAGAGAGAGGATGGAAGCAGGTGATGGGGGTGAAGTCATTATATGCATGCATAAAACTATAAAATAGTTAAAAATGAAAAATGTGGTGATCTCAGCTTTTTTGGTTAGGTAGATGGATGGTTGGTCAAGAAAAATACCAAGTTCACTTTGACAAAGTTGTCTGTGAGATATCCATCAAACATCAAAATGAATTATGCAGTTGGATAAAAAGAGCCCGTGTACCAAAAGTGCTCAGCTACACTGTGGTCTCAGAAACCAGAAGTGATTATATTATAATTATAAAATGCTGCTTACAGGTGGGTCTGGAAGCTAACTGCTGCAATCAACACGATCTTCTCAGAATTCTAGTTATTGTATCTTAAATAATGGTTAACCCCCTCAATTTCTCAGGTTCTTGGCCCCACAATGGGAAAATTTGATAATCATTTTTACTTTGGGAACTATTTCAGAGATTAAATGGTATAATATGTATGAAACACCATGTCTATAGCTCCGTAAGCCTCAAATCCACAAGAGACAAAATTTAAAGGAAAACCACAAAAGGAAATATTCTACAGTGATTTGTCATAGTTTCCATGAAACTGCCAATGTTATTTCTCAGTGTCTATGGATTTTGATAGCCGATGAATCAATGGACTATTAACTGATCCCAGGGAGTGGCTTTCCAGCCACTGACCCCTGCACTCCATTGCACTGTGAGTGTATATAAGAGATGCAAGACTGAAGGCCAGTCACCACCACTTCT
The DNA here is from genome assembly GCF_037038515.1 of Microtus pennsylvanicus. Taxonomy (NCBI): domain Eukaryota; kingdom Metazoa; phylum Chordata; class Mammalia; order Rodentia; family Cricetidae; genus Microtus; species Microtus pennsylvanicus. The sequence goes on along the minus strand of NC_134590.1, from coordinate 16,904,009 downwards.
CACAGCAGCATCGCAGAGAAGGACTGAGTGGAGAGTTTGAGTTAGAAGATCTGAACTATCAAGGTAAGCGATGACCGTATGCCTCTTCTAGAAGATGGATGTTACATGTGTGTATTAATTTTTATATATTATAAACAACTATCAGAAGTGAGAATGTTGAAACTATCATGGACCACTTGCTTGGATTCATAAACAACAACTGGGTAACCATTTTGTGTATTCCTGTTTGTAAGAATTTCTTTGAAAATCACCATTGCTCTACAGTAAGGATTTATTAAAAGAGTGACCAAAAAGGAATCTTTGCATGGATGAAGCACAGAAGCAAGAGAAGGGGAATAAGATCAGGCCCTTCCTTTTGAATTTTATGAACTAAGTCAGCAAAGATTTCAAGAATTCTGTGGGTGAAAAAAATTATCACTTTTGAGTTTTCCAGGTGTGATAGTAGTACAAGTCTTTAGTCCTACCTAGCACTTGGAAGGCAGAGGCAGGAGGATGGATCTGTGAGTTCGCATGTTGAACAGTCTTATGTCATGAATGAATAAGATGCATGTTCCTGCTCCATCAAATTCACTCAAAGATTAATAGGAAAAGAATTTAAATACTTCTGATCTACTCAGTGAGTTTCAGGACAGGCAGAGGTACATAGTGAAATCCTGTCTTGACAAAAAAAAAAAAGTATTATCACCTTGTTAAAAGCCTCCTGTTTCATCTTTAAAGTATCTTCAAATTTATGCCAATTCTGTAATATAACATGTTGATTTTAACATACAATTACTTAAATTCTCTTTCCTATTAATCTTTGAGTGAAATTGATGGAGCAGGAATGTGCATCTGATACCTTCACAACATAAGACTTCTCAACATAGCAATATACTGCTACAGCTTGAGAAATAGAAAAAAAGGTTGCAGGTAAATTATGGTGTGTATGGTGTATAAAGTCTGAAGGAGTCTGTAATGTGGTTTGTTTCTCTATTCAATGAAAGTTTAAATAATCATTGAAAACAATCTCACTGTATAAAATGGTCGACAAATCTGTTCTCTTCCAAACTATTTTCCCATCCTGCTGCTTCTATATGCTCTCGACATTTTGTAAGTTCTGTGTAGGATGCGCCACGCATTACTTTACATTACAAAGACATAATTATCTATCTCTAACTAGCTTTTACCTGAAAGAGCTCAGGTTTTATTGTTTCATCCTTGAGCGTTCCTAGTGCCAAACTTATAAAAAGAAGGTAGAAGTGTATACGTGTACATGAGAGGCGGGGTGATTTTATATCATTGGTTTCTATACTGAGAGTCTGCTAATAGAATGCTAAACCACTAGATGGTGGTGGCATATGTCTTTATTCCCAGCACAGAGGCAGGCAGATCCCCATGAGTTCAATACCACCTGGGTCTACAGAGTGGGTTCTAGGACAATCAGGGCTACACAGAAACATCGTCTCAAAATAAAAATGTTTTTAATTAAAAATATAAGGAACCCTAACCTTGACAAGATAACTCACCAATCATCTTCTGCTCATCTCTTGGTACTTTGTAGATTCTTAGATTTTTATTGATATGATAAGAAAAAAGACAGAGTTCAAAACATGATCACATTTTTCTTATATTTTAGTCTTCTCTTTCAAAGGTACACAGGAAAGTTCAGTAGGTTAAATTTCCATAGAATATCCATGATCTCAACATCACCCAAAATGAATGCCAATGACATGGGAAATCAGTATTTTCTCAGGGTAAAACACTAAATATTCTACAGAAAACTGCATAATATATTATGTATATATGTAGTAGTTTGCTCAGTAAGGTCTATAAGATAACATTCATAAATATATGAACAGTTATTTTTGAATAACTGATATAAAAAAGTCACAAACCACAAATCACCTCTGAGTTTGTCCTTTGAAGGTTACTCGCTAATAAACCAACAATATAACTGCAAATGACTGACTAGCTTCAGGGAGCTCTTAGTTACATCCTCTGTACCAGAACCGTATCTTCTGGATTGCTGTTAATATTCTGTCTTTCTCTGATGTCTAGGATATTCTGGGCAAGATGAAAGCCCTCCTTGTGTTCTCTGTCATTCTGGCAGTAGCAGCTTGTCTCCCAGTGAGTACTGGTCAAACCTTTATAAAACGTTTATGAACACTTGTTATGATTCCTGATTTTCCATGATGTTATTAGTCTCTCTACACACTTTAGTTTATAAAGATACTTAAAGCCTGATCTGCAGCATTAGATTTAAGAAAATGTCATATGCCCTTCAGTGTATAATTTTATTGCATGTAGTTTTTGTGCAGTAAATATAGATATTAAAAACATGTACTGTTGTCTTAGTATAGTTTCTATTGCTGTGATAAACACCGTGACCAAAAGCAACCTAGGGAGGTTGGGGTTCATTGCAGCTTAAAGCTCTCAGGTCACAATCTACCACTAAGGGAGGCCAGAGCAGGAGGCTAGAACTGAAGCTGAGGCTAGAAAGAGGTGCCGCTTTCTGATTGGCTCCTCATGACTTACATCGTGCTTTCTCATCCACTTAGTATCACCATGGAGAGTACTGTGCATGGTGGTCTGGGCCCTTCCATCAATGATTAAACAAGAGAATGCCCAATAGACTTGCCCAACAGAAATGACTGATGGAAACATGTTCTCAATTGAGGTGCCTCTTCCTAGATAACCTCACTTTGTGTCATAATGGGAAGAGGAGCTTCAATTGAGAAAATGTGTCATGCTGACAAAAATCAACCTAGACACCAGCTATGAGAAGCCCAAGAGTTGATGGTAGATCCTCAGTGCCGCAAAAACAGAAGGCAATAATGAGGCATGGGAACGTTTTTTCAGAACATTGTTTCTACATCATCCAGATAACCAATAACCATCATCCAGGTATATTTTAATGGGTAGCACAAAACAGAATCAGACGGTAGTTGAATTATTACATGTATATGTATATATTTCTCATGTTTTCATCATGATTTCACTGTTAAATTGATTTCACTGTTTAACCTTCAGGTGTCCCAGGACCAGGCACGAGAGAAACGAAGTGTAAGTAGCTTTCCCTTTCCATGTCGGGTTTCTGTGTGAGACAGTTGCAATGGCGATCACACACGTTTAGTTATCCAAACCTCTCAGCCTCTGAGAAATTCTTAAAATCTCCAGGGTATTAGCATTAAACAGAGGTATAGACTTTGATTTTTGAAGGGATACTTGAATACAGTATAAAATAATTGATTAATATTCGCCTATAGAGAGAAATAGCTTTTCAACTCATGAAGGATGACATGCAAATCCAGTTGGGAAACACTCTGTGATAAAGAGGCACACAGCCTAGTTATCTAAAACTTCCCACAAGGCTCCACCTCTTAAAGGCACCACCTTCCAATAGCATCAAGATAAAGACCAAGTCTTTAACAGATAATCCTTCTAGGAACATTTGATGTTCCATTCCAGGTAGTAGTAGGTCAGCCATGATGACCAAATTAGGAAAAAAAAATCAGTGAAACATTATTTTGGTATGAACAGACAAGCGAGAACATTCAAGAAAATTAAAAAAAATTACAGAACAATATATGTGCATATGTATATTTATATAACACATATGTGTGTGCATGTGTGTTTTATATATATACATATGTGTATATATATACATATACATATATAGATAGAGAGAGAGACAGAGAGTGGGTTGTGGAAATCTTGTTAACTAAAAAACATGACTCAACAGAAAGCTAAAAATAAAAAAATTTGCTTTAATTTGCATGACTTAAGGATTGATCTGGGAATGAAGAAATGACAGATAGACAGACAGAGAAGCTGGGATGGAGTAGGCCATGTGCACCAATGGATACACACCAGCATCAACCTAGAAGCTCAGCACACTTGATGTAAATACATCAAGAACAAGGAGGACATGGGTTAGCTATTGTCAGCCGGAGGTCTCTGGATGGGAGCAGTCTTAGGTTATAGCCATTCAGGAGGAGGAAGCTCCATTTGATACTTGCTGCACACACTGGTTTCAGCTAACCATATACATTTCATAGGTGAGCTATGGGAAGGTGTAGCAAATCTTCTGAGCGTAACCCCGATTTGCCATTCCCATGGATCTGAGCTAGTAGGATCCTAGGCTTAGGTCAATAATATAGGACTTCATCTGCTCGGCACAGAAACTGATAGGATGAAGGGAAGAGACAAAGAGAGATGATTTCCAACATGTAATTTGAAGAATGATGATTTGAATCAAAGAGGTGTGTGTGTGTCTGTATATATGTATATATGTGTGTGTGCGTGTGTCTGTATATATGTATATGTGTGTGTGCGTGTGTCTGTATATATGTATATATGTGTGTGTGTGTCTGTATATATGTATATGTGTGTATGCGTGTATCTGTATATATGTATATATGTGTGTGTGCGTGTGTCTGTATATATGTATATATGTGTGTGTGCGTGTGTCTGTATATATGTATATGTGTGTGTGTGCGTGTGTCTGTATATATGTATATGTGTGTGCGTGTGTCTGTATATATGTATATATGTGTGTGTGCGTGTGTCTGTATATATGTATATGTGTGTGTGCGTGTTTCTGTATATATGTATATGTGTGTGCGTGTGTCTGTATATATGTATATGTGTGTGTGCGTGTGTCTGTATATATGTATATGTGTGTGCGTGTGTCTGTATATGTGTATATGTGTGTGTGCGTGTGTCTGTATATATGTATATGTGTGTGTGCGTGTGTCTGTATATATGTATATATGTGTGTGTGCGTGTGTCTGTATATATGTATATGTGTGTGTGTCTGTATATATGTATATGTGTGTGTGCGTGTGTCTGTATATATGTATATGTGTGTGTGCGTGTGTCTGTATATATGTATATATGTGTGTGTGCGTGTGTCTGTATATATGTATATGTGTGTGTGTCTGTATATATGTATATGTGTGTGTGCGTGTGTCTGTATGTGTGTGTGTGTGTGTGCCTTTACCTTCCCTCATTGCCTTATAACTATAGAAAACTTTACTTTGAATTCTAAGATTTGGAAATACAGTTATCTCTAATTTTCTAAGCCGAGATAATCAAGTCAATCATAATTCTACAAATAAAAAGTGTAAGTAATTTAGACCTTTTAAGTTTTCTTCTTCATATAGAAAGGCCCCCTTGGAAAAGAGCTGCATCAAGCAAGGCCTTTCTTTTTTCTCAACAGGCCAGCAACAGTGATGAAGACTTCCCAAGAATAGATTTTCTCCCAAACTGGTATCCACCTGGTGCATACCCACAATATGGATATCCATTCTACCCATGGCCTTATCTCCCTTATCCCATCCCCTTCTCTCCCTTTGCAACTCCACCTACTAATGCGAAGTAAATGAGAGAGAAGTCACGGTGTGAGTGAAGATGAAGCGAGAGGTGAGTATGATGACACAACCACCTTGGTTGTTCGGGTGCCTACCTGTGCATGGGACTGCCTCGCTCAGCGGAAACAGATGTTACCCTGTCCCTAGACACTGGGATCCCATATGTTTCAGCATTTTCCCCTGGTAGAAATCAGTGGTAACAACAGTGGCGATACATCCTATGTCCCCTTAAGATTCAAAAATACAGCAGTTTATAAAGTCATTCAAGGTGATACAACGAAAGCAAGCCTATTATCATATTTTTGTTTGAACATTTTCTATTAATACAAGACCTAGGTAAAGCAAAATTTTAATATGAAGCTTAGACTGGATGAACTTATGAATCTACACCCTAAAGGAAGGTTCATCCTAGTTCCTAGAAAAATAACAAACTTTTTAATGCTAAAAACCCAAAACAATGTTGCAAATATAACAGTTAAAAAAAACCCTACAGCCTCGCACTTCAAACAGATATACTGTCATCTCAAGATACCAGAATTAAAATGGTGAGTCTGTAAGTCTTGGATGGATTGGAAAAGTATGTGCTATATTGAGGACTAAATACAGACCCATAAGATTATTTTAGTTTCTCATTATAATACATGTACACATATATAACAATGTGTGTATTTAACACATGTGTACACACACATACGGAAAGGCGCCAACATCTTCCTACTCAGCATTCATGGACCGAATGCTTTCCAACTCTTAACTATATATATTTTTATTACAACAGATATGCAATATATGTATATATGTAAATATGTTTTAAAAGCTCCCCTGAGAATAACACATGTGGATTAATAACTATATATCTACTATTTATTTCAGGCTACTTTGAAATTGAATGTGAGCCACTTCTTTGATGGATCAATGTTCCTGTTAAAAGAGAAAAATAAATGCAATTGAAATAGCATATGATGTTGTCTCTTTAGAATTCTTTTAACCAAGTATGAAGGGAAGGATCCTATGTCTTTAACACTTTTACATGACTTCTTTTTTAATTTTTCACTTAATTTGTTACATTAACAAAGTATAGCATTTTATTAATTTTTGCAAACTTTATACATGCATACAATATATTTTGATCATGTTCATCTTCCCCCCACTCCTCCTCACTTCTCCCATATCCATCTCCCAACTTTATATCCTCTTCAGTTTTTTAATAACCCACCAAGTTCAGTTTGTGTTATTCATAAACTCATGGGTATATAGCCATGCCCTGGAGCCACACCCTTAAAGAACAGTGAGTCTCCTCCTCCTAGAAGCCATCACCTGCCCATAGTGTCTTAGTTTATTACATTAATAAGCTAACATTTTTATTAATTTTTGTCTTATTTTGGTGTGAAGACTTGTGAGTCCCTTTCTTTCATGCTGGAATACTAAGTAAAAGAATACATTGTCTCTAAACTCAAGAAGCCAGTAATAGTTAATACCTAAATAGTGTTAATGTCATTCTCACAAGTTAAAAGAGCTTTCAAATTACCACAGAGTTGCATTTTCCCAAAGCTCTTTTTTATTTGGCAAAACTGAAGATTATAGAAGTCCTATGGACTTTTCATGCTCATGAACCTAGCATATGGCAGAAATGCAAAGTCAGATCCCAGGACTCCTTTGTGTTGGCTTCAGTAGCACTTATACTAAAATAAAGTCTGAGTCAGGGTTAGAGACTAGTTAAATCTATATTTTTTACTTCATTTCAGGAAGAAGTGACTTTTCAGAAGATAACTGATAGAATTAACACATCAGCTAGCTGTCACTTGGGCTCCAGTATTGCCTCCAAAGCACAAATTGAACTTCATTTCTGATCCGCTCAATGACCACTGAGAGTTCTTTATTGACTACAATGCAAAATCCATTTCCCCCACAGGCCCTCAGATCCTTCCACATGGTAACTAATAGTAACCCCAAGCTTCTTCCCAAAACCTTCTGCCACCACTTGGCTTCCATATAGCTCCAGCTCAGAAAATCCAGGAACAGCCAATTCCTATAATCAAGCTTCATCACACAGCTGTGCCTTCCCCATGGTGATTTCTCCTCAGGAAGTGTGCAGCCTCTATTTCAGCATTAAGATTTAATTTCTCTTTTATCTTTCAAGAATCGAGCTTCATTTTAATGAGCTTCATTTAAAAAAAAAACTCAGTCTGTCAAAAAAAATTCACCACTTTGACCTTGTCCCACAGTGTTTTATTTCTGCCCTTTATAAATCTGAACATGCTACACCTAGGAGAACATGCCACCTAGTTTTTTGTGTCCTATTTAAGCTGCTGGAAAATGACATCAGTGCAACTGTACACCAATGCTTAGCTGTTCAATGACTGGTAAATGGAATATATTGGCAAGAACCACCAATTCCTACTTTTCAAAAAAGTCCCTTTGCATCTCTGACATATATCAGTGTGGACGGTTGTAAAAGGTTCATTCTCTCAGGAAATGAAAATCTTAATCAGTATTTAAAAGTTGCCTATTTTCTTCTCAATTACATTGCCAGCACAGCCAACTTGGTAAATTCTTAGCTACCCATATTCTGCTGTAGAAACTCTAGGGACCATAAAATACTAATTCATAAATAAAATGTCGGTCTGAATACAATTTAAAAATATCATTAAATATATATGTACTAGAGATTCAAGTTCCTAAGGATCTTAGTTTAACGTGTTTATTTTTCTATAACAAAACTTTGTGAACTTTACAGAAAGACAACAATTTGTCCTGTTCCTTGTCACTTCCTACTAATCTCACGATGAACACTTGAAAAGCAATGCCCCCATTATTTCCATTACTACTTCATAACTGTAATTCTACTATTGTTATGAATCGTAATGTAAGATATCTGATATGCAACCTCTGTGCAAGGGTTGTTCATCGCCCAAAAGGGTCACTACTCACAGGTCGAGAACCATTTCTCTATATATTCTCTAAAGTGAGATAGTCTGTCTTTCCATTAGAGCCCTTGGGTCTTCTTTTAATAAGAACTACATGTGTGTAACTGCTGATTGAAATGAAGCAACTGCAGAACAGAGAACTTGATATTGAACTTCAGTCTTAGAGATTTAATTTCCGTGAGAATCGTGTCCTTATTTTTTATGATATTCACTTACAGTGAGGGTCTCTGAAGCATATACCTTTTATAGTAAAATGCCAATCATTCTGCTGTCATAAAAGTTGTACAACAGAAATCTGAAAGAGTCCTTTATAGTACAGCTGTTGTTTGAAACACTGTACTTAGAGAACACACTTTTTTGAGATCATTGCTGAGAATTCAAAAGTGCAGCAGTATTTTGAGAAGTCAAATTAAAAACAAAAAATAAAAATATATTAATATGACTAGCACTAAAAATAGAATAATTATAGTGGATATCAGATGTAAGACAAAACTAGCAAGAGGTTACCAACAAAAGTGCCTATGAGTAAAAATCATCTTTCCACTTACTTCAAATTGTTTTTTACATTGCTTGAAATATGATCCTTATAGCAGCCTCCTACCCAAGCCTGCTGAGAGAACAGTTATATGGATGGACAGTCACTATGAGATCAGGATCCAGATGAAAGAATGCTTTTTTTTTAATTTTTTGAGACAGGGTTTCTCTGTAGCTTTGGAGCCTGACATGAAACTAGCTCTTATAGACCAGGCTGGCCCTGAACTCACAAAGATCTACCTGTCTCTGCCTCCTGAGCACTGAGATTAAAGACATGCGCCGCCACCGCCCACCTTCAGATGAAAGAATTCTAAGTATAGACTAAGAAGCCCCTGGCTATCTTCTCATAGTATATGGTTGTTCTGCCTTCAGAATACAAAGATATCACATGACTGAGGGTGGTGAATTTGTTTCAGACTACTAAATAGCTGTAAATGGGGACTTATTCCTTGGAGATTTAAGGGTGTGAAAGTCTTATATTCTTTTTTGCTTTTCTTTGAAGACCACTCTAACATCAATATAGATACACATTTGAGTTTACTTAGTTCAACTCAAAACCTATCAAGGATCATGCAAAGCTCCTCCAACCTAGATTGCCTTTTGCAAGAATATCCAATGACCAAATGCCAATTGCCTTTGAATAAATATTGGACCATGCACTTCATAACAGCAGAAGTGATGGGTTTATTCAGTTAACATTTTGTTCAAAATGCCCAAAACATGACCTGGATAAGCATGAGAAACAGAGTATAATACCCAGCTTCGCAAGCCCCTCCTTGGGCTGGATTAGCATTTGAAGAGGATGGCTAATTCACTGCAAAAATGCTTTTCGGTGGAGAAGTATTCCCAGAACCTGGAGGTGTTCTTGACACATATTCCCCTACTGAAGTGATATTTCTATAAAACATCTGAGTCTTCGATATTTTTGAAACAAATAACAAACATCTTAAAACTAACATTGTTCTTGATGGCTGAGAAATGACAGAGTAGAATACAGTGTGATCAGAGTTTGAGGATGACAGAATTTGAGGCGCAAACACCCACTTTTATCACTTGACCGCATATATCCAAAGGAAAAAGGATATTTTAACCGTCTACATAGACAGGCTGGTGATATTTCATGAGCAACACCCTAAATAACACAAACCAACTTCTAAGAAATAGAAAGTCTGGACTTCCTATGTATAAGCTGCACACGTATTCTAGGGATCAGAACAATGTTCTCAACTCTCTAAGTCAAGTCATAGTTCCCTGAAACAGAAATACGTGAGAACTCTACAATGCTGACATTATGTCTTGCTTCCATTCTGGCAGTGCAACAAGGATTCTGGCAAGCACTTCTATCTAAGGAAGTTTCCACAAAGTGAAGTCGCTGTGAGTTACTACCCCCCCCCCAAAAAAAAAAAACAAAAAACAAAAAAAAACCCAGAACTAAAGAAAAATATTCTTTCCCGAGTTATTTAGGCAACAAAGTGCATGCTTAGCTACATTCTACCCAAGTATTAGTGGCATTGGCTGCTTTGCATCCCATGCTTTAAACCAGAATAACCTGTCCTTAGAACAGAGTAATTACTCCCGACACTTTTGTGGTCCAGTAAAAACAAGTTTCTTTTTTTTTTCACATGAATTAATTAATGAGTCTGCCAGTGCGCATTCAGTGGTTGAACCATGAGTGTTATGAGGAGTACATGCTGAACCCAAAGTGCAAATGATCAGCCTTCACGGTGATGAAAATGTTTCTTGAATGAATTTGAAGGCAAAATGACCAACATGGATCATACAAAATATAAAGTCACTTGAAATCAAAGTTCTTAGAGTACAAACACAATGTGAAAAATAACTCTTGAAATCAAAGTTCTTAGAGTACAAACACAATGTGAAAAATAACTGTGGCTATGCTTTATTTTAGCAATAGCTTTAGATTCTGCTAGATGAAATGAGTAGGCTAAGAATGCAATTAGTATATTTTTATACATTTTCTTATACTTTTGGGAGACACAAAGCATTCATTATTTTAGGGGTTTGCTTCATTTTGTTTTGTTTTCCTCCATCCTCATGACTAACAACCCTATTTCCCGCTCTGCAGTGCCCTGACTAGGACTGACCTGTAAATGACCCCGTTGACACAAAGTCTTTCCTTCTTGTCATCATCTCATTGGGTAAGAAGTAGGCGGGAAGAAGAGTATGGCTGCTGGTACTAATACCCTATAATTAGTCTCGGCTATTTATCTTGAGTCTTCTCTGCAGCTAAGAAGCCAAGCAAGACCTTCTACCAAGCAAGAGTTGAGTGCAGGTAAAGGTAATGGTCCTCAACTGCCCAGCGCAGTGATGTAGAGCATTTACTTGTGATAGCACCAGACTTATTTTGGAATCACACTTTTTCCCTATTAGCCCTGATTGCTAAGCTTAAATACATCTAGGTATCATTTCAATATTAATTCCTAACTTAGACATTAGACTTCAGTGTTATGATCATAAATTTTTAACTATACTTTAAGTCTGCGTTTGATACTGTCAAATTATACAAGGCACTGTATATATACTATATATATATACAAATATAAAAGATATTCATAAGAAACCTACCATTCCTGTTGGTAAATTTCTCAGGAAACTAAAACTATAATTAATTATCGAGATTTTTCCAATAATTATCTTTAAATCTTACTGATACTTAAAACTCATAATTTATTTTATTATAGTGTAATTATTATATTTTATTTTACTATAGTGTATTAAAACATGCCTTTCAATGCTGAATTGATCCATAATTTCACAAATGATATCTCCTTAGCAAGTGACAGAGACAAGCACAAGCTCTTAAAGCTTGTATCTTATACATACAATAGAGTCTTACCTTTCTACTGAAAAAAACTCTTATCATTTAATGTTAAATATATATAATGGTATATATGTGATATTATATATAATATTGTATTTATAATAGCATGTTAAATATAAAATAAATAATATATTTTTTCAATTTATTCATATTTATTTCTTATTGAATTTTATTGAGCTCTACATTTTTCTCTGCTCTCCTCCCCTTCAACCCTCTCCCAAGGTCTTCATGCTCCCAATTTACTCAGGAGATCTTGTCTGTTTCTCCTTCCCATGTAGATTAGATCTATGTATGTCTCTCACTGTTTTTTAGGTTCTCTGGGATTGTGATTAGTGGGCTGATTTTCTTTGCTTTATGTTTAAAAACCACTTATGAGTGAGTACATGTGATAATTGTCTTCTGGGTCTGGGTTATCTCACTCAAAATGATGTTTTCTAGCTCAATCCATTTTCCTGCGAAATTCAAGATGTCATTATTTTTTTTCTGCTGTGTAGTATTCCATTGTGTAAATGTACCATATTTTCCTTATCCATTCTTCGATTGAAGGGCATTTAAGTTGTTTCCAGGTTCTGGCTATGACAAACAGTGCTGCTCTGAACATAGTTGAGCACATGTCCTTATGGCACAATTGAGCATCCTTTGGGTATATACCCAAAAGTGGTATTGCTGGGTCTTGAGGAAGGTTGTTTCCTAGTTTTCTGAGAAATCACCATACTGATATCCAAAGCGGCTGTACCAGCTTGCACTCCCATCAGCAATGTAGGAGAGTTCCCTTTACCCCACAACCTCTCCAGCATAAATTGTCATCAGTGTTTTTTATCTTGGCTATTCTTACAGGTGTAAGATGGAATCTCAGAGTTGTTTTGATTTGCATTTCTCTGATGGCTAAGGATGTTGAACATTTCCTCAAGTGTCTTTTAGCCATTTTAGATTCCTCTGTTGAGAATTCTCTGTTTAGGTCTGTACTCTATTTGTTATTGTATTATTTGTTCTTTTGATGACCAATTTCTTGAGTAGAATATATTTTTAATTATTTAAAAGGAGTTAAAATGATTTTAACAAGAAAATATTCAGGTAATCATTTGAAAAAGTAGTCAGGAAATAAGGAATTTAATAAGGAATTTCATCCACTTAATAAACATTTTGCTTACTTAGGTTACACATGAGATGTTTACAATCCAGTGATCTCTTAGAGGTGGTTCTGAAGTCACTCTAGCAAGCAGCTTTTCGAATCCCCTGAGGCTTCTATCAGAAGCAGCAAATAGTCTTTCTTTTCCACTCTGCAGGGTGGGGCCATCCAAGTCTTGATTCTGTGACTCTTATAAAGATGTTTCCCATAACTCAAGTTTACACAAGTATAGCAAAAATAATAGATTCAGTAAGACACAGTATTCCTTTCACAAATACAATATAGAGTAACATACTAGAAGTTTGAAATGTTATTATCTAAGAACTATGAAAATTAAATGAGCAGATGGGCAATGTGACTCTTTTAGAAAAAGACTGATTTTTAAATAGCTCAAAGACATTAAAATTGTCATATATATATATGTATATATATACTTATTATATACTTATTAAAGAAGTAAAATTAATCATATCACTTTCATTACTGGAAAAGTGAATTTAGACTATGACAAATGCTCCCCCCAGTTCCATCCCATGTCTGATATATTAATTAACGGTCACAAAATGTTGGAAATAACCCAGCTTGATGTCCTATTTCTACAGGTAACAAATGCAAGGCCTAGAAAGAGGACACTGAAAGCCCACGGTTACTCAGGCAGGATAGCACCTAGGTTCAAACTCTGCCTGCTCCATACTGAACTGTTTTTTGCTCAGTCATGCCTCACTGTTTACCACAGAACACTGAGATCTTTACTTTTAAATTCTCGACTTTGTAACATTATTCCTCCTGTCACCTCAATCAAAATGTCTATGCATGTTCCCCAAGTTTGCCCTAAATTTGAGATGCTCTTTCCCTATCAAATTCTTTTTTTTTTTTTGGAATTTTATTTTATTTTTATTTATTTATTTATTTATTTATTTATTAAAGATTTCTGCCTCCTCCCGCCACAGCCTCCCATTTCCCTCCCCCTCACCCAATCAAGTCCCCCTCCCTCGTCAGCCCAAAGAGCAATCAGGGTTCCCTGCCCTGTGGGAAGTCCAAGGAACCCCCACCTCCATCCAGGTCTAGTAAGGTGAACACCCAAACTGCCTAGGCTCCCACAAAGCCAGTACGTGCAGTAGGATCAAAAACCCACTGCGATTGTTCTTGAGTTCTCAGTAGTCTTCATTGTCCGCTATGTTCAGCGAGTCCGGTTTTATCCCATGCTTTTTCAGACCCAGGCCAGCTGGCCTTGGTGAGTTCCCGATAGGACATCTCCATTGTCTCAGTGTGTGGGTGCACCCCTCGCGGTCCTGAGTTCCTTGCTCGTGCTCTCTCTCCTTCTGCTCCTGATTTGGACCTTGAGATTTCAGTCCGGTGCTCCAATGTGGGTCTCTGTCTCTGTCTCCTTACATCGCCTGATGAAGGTTCTGAGCAAGTCTTGCCTCAGAGACTCTGATAAGCATCTGAAATGGAGATTGCTGCTGATAACAGCTCACCTCTGCGGCATTTCCACCCACTCCATTTCTCACGGCTTGTGCTGATAGGCGCATCCCTAAGACCCACGCTGCTCATAGTCAGGGCCTAGCTCGACTTCCATAATCTCAGTGTTGGGCAGAGCACTTCCCAGCAGATTACACTTTAATGATAGCTTCATTAACAGTCAAAAATTAAACGAATTTTACTTCAAGTTTGCTGTTTCTTTACTTCTGTGAAGATGTACTGGCTAAAACTATCTATAATTCAGAGGGTTTTTTTTTTCTCCCTTAAGGAAAACATTACATGCAATCACTTCTAACTTGATAGCAATAGAGTCTTAATTTAATTTTTTTAATTTATTTTTAGGTGCAATGATGAGGAACTTTATCGCAGTTATGAATATTCTGGCATTAACTCTGCCCTTTTTGGTAAGTTAATTTCATTTAAATTCTGTTAGTAAGATGTTAAGTAAATTTTATTTGAGAGTTTCAGTTCTATGAATATCAAAATGTAGGCACTTCAAGGATCATAACAACTGGTTCATAGCTTTTCTAGGTTTACTTGTTTCATAAAAATAAATACTCTTTTAGATAATTAGTTACCATAACACATACTTCATTGTTCATAGAATGTTTTCCATACTCTTATACTGTAAAAATATATTTCTAATTTAGAAAGTACAGTAAATATAATTTATAAACAGTAAGTATAGGAATCCTAGTCCAGGGTAAGAGATCCTTGTTATGAAGTTTCTATCTCTCTCATCCTCCAGCCTCCTTATGGACTAAATATTTAAAGATTTTAAAATATTTAACTTATTTCTCATGATTTCTCTTTTGGTAATTCCTCAGGCTGCCGAGGTGCAAAACCCGGATCCAACAGTAAGTTGATATTATCGATTAGAGACATGAATTTCAAACACAATATTCTGAAACGTTCAATCATAGTAAAATGCCAATAAACCAAGTACTTAAATGTTTCCACAAGTTTAACCAACCTTCAACCTTTTAGTATTTAAATGACTATCTTTTGTGACACTTTACTATGTGGGCTAACCAAGTCCTTCCCTGGTACCCGTGTACATAATTAGCTCTCAGGCTGGTAGACACAGAAATAAGGGAATCATGTAAGAGGGTCTGTTTCTTTGAAATTGTTAACTAATTGTCATTGGAGTTTGGGCTACTTTTAGGCTTTATTTTCACACTCATTCTGCAATTCCAAAAGCTCATCTGCCAGCAGCCAAAGGAGGGTGAGGAGGAGGCAATAGTATGTGCCCTCTTGATAAGATTACAAAGGTTTTAGATGATGGAGCATCTGATTAAATTATTAAATGGGAACAGGTATCTACTAAACAATACTTCTGAGTGAATTCTTGGGATAAAAATTACCTTTAAAGTTTTACTGTGCGTGTAACATTTAGTTACTTTCATTTAATTGTTGAAATTATGTTTGGGTTTTCTCTTTTGAGTAATAGGAGGTAATTTTAAATCATAAAATGAGTCCCTTCCTGCTCTACAGCAATTCATGAATCATTGAGCCTACTTTATAACCGGCTCTCCTTCCCGTTTTCTTTATTAAGGATTTTTAATTAGTAAATATTAGTTATACATAATGTGATTTATCATGACATTGATATACATATACAAAATGTATTTTGTTCACACTTGCTCTCATTGATGCGCCTGCCACTACTACTGAGTCCCTTCCTCTTCTCAACAAGTCCCTCTTCTAATTTCTTTTTTTATTTTAATTTTTTATTCTTAATATTTTGTACATGTAAACAACACATAATTGAGATCATCCAGAGATATGTATAAAGAGGCATTTACATGAGTGTGGGCAACTTGCCAGTGCCTATACCATGAAGACAAAGCCTCATCTAAGGAGGTTCCATTGCGTAATGATTCACACTCTGAAAACACTACTTTCTCTACCAGCAACTATTAACTCTCAACAGCTGCTCAGGGAGGGAGGGACCATGTGAGCCCCCTTGATGCTCTGTGATGGAATTTGGACAGGCTGCATCTTGTGTCGTTAATCATAGCCACGGGGACTTCAGAGTACAAAAGCCACATTCTTTCCGGAAGATAGATTCATGAAGGCTTCAAGTCACAAGAACATAGTGAAATAATTTTAAAAAAAGAAGTTTATAGAGTTTATGTTTCATATTTATGAGCTTTCCAAAGCATCTAAAATTTGCAATGTGATACTTTCTTTTATGTGTCAATGAAATGCTCTTATTAATATAAAATGAGTATAATATTCATTTTGCTTTTAATACAAAAGTGAAATATAAAACAAACAAAAGACTTTCTGTTTAGATTTTTCTCCCTTGTTATTTATCATTATTTTTATTCTAATCTCACAGGTTGCAGAGGTGCAAAATCAGGAACAAGTGACTGTAAGTCTATTTTCAATTCTTTATATAACCTAAGAATAATTTATATGATAGTCTGCAAAGAGGAATGCCTTCTGATTAAAACTAAACATTTGATCTCTATGGAATAAATTAAATAAAAATAATGTATATGATAGTCTACAAAGAAGAATACCTTCTTATTAAAACTAAATAAACATTTTATCTCTACAGAATAAATTAAATAAAAATAATTTATATGATAGTCTACAAAGAGGAATACCTTCTGATTAAAACTAAATAAACATTTTATCTCTACAGAATAAATTAAATAAAAATAATTTATATGATAGTCTTCAAAGAGGAATACCTTCTGATTAAAACTAAATAAACATTTTATCTCTACAGAATAAATTAAATAAAAATAATTTATATGATAGTCTGCAAAGAGGAATACCTTCTGATTAAAACTAAAATCTTTGATCTCTACAGGATAAATTAGTTATCTTTTAATAAGTAAAAACACCACTTAAACAAAGATACCACGAACCAATCTGGGTGTTTGTCTGAAAGTCTTAGTTTCTTTGGTTAGCCCACATTGCGAGGGCCCAATCAAATGCTTCCTTAGCTCATGAGGCCACTCTCAATATGGAATACTTAAAGGGAAAGGAACAAAAGTAGAGCTTTTATCTCTCCTGTCCTCTTCATAAAGTTCAGTAGGAGAAAACGTCTTACCTGACTCATCTATAAGTCCATCTCATTTCCTCATATTAATGTCTCCTTTTGTTTCAAAATGTGTTTGACAGAATATATTAGTTGTTTCTTTTTACAGGAAAACTTGCTATGCTGTATGACTTTGTTGGTTCAATACATGGTGGCAGAAATAAGTAAAAACAGAAAAATCCTTAGTGGAGAAAATTAAACAAAAATGTTTAAATCCAAAGTTTAAATTAAAAAATCTTCCCATACTTACAATTCTGTTATAAAATATGCCATTTCTCGGGCTGATAACATTTGTGAACAATTAATATTTATGAGATGAGAATACACCCACATGTGTTTGTAAACATTGTGTGTGTTTGCATATAATGGGTAAAGTTCTCTATGAGACTTTTTAGGTACTGGAACTAAATATGTAAAGTCTAATTAGTACTTTCCATATATACTGGACTTCCATAAGAAAAAATATATTTTACATTATTAAATACCTAATTTGTTCAAAACAAATATTATGTTGTCACAAGTAATGTTTCACAATATCAAAATCATAAATGGAATGGAAATGTGTATATTAAAAACTAAGAAAATAATGATTTAGGATTACATACTTTCAATACTCTATTTGCTCAACATAAAATCTGCATTATTTCAAAAGCCGCTGGTTTCCTTTGCATTTTGATCTACAATTAGAACCTTTCTGCACATTTTTCCTTTCTGCAGTGCCCTGAAAAGGATGAAATATTGTATGATCAGAGAAGAGTCCTGAGTATACCAGTTCGCTATATGCTGAGCAGAAATCTTCGTTACGAACCTAATTATTACCCCTATAGGCCATTTGTAACTATTGACCCATATATGTATTACTCCTTGATTACAAGATTGCTTCTGCTTAGATCACCAGCCCAAATCTTCCAGTGGCAAACAATGCCAAATCTCCCCCAGCCTACTGAGGTACCGCATCCTATTCCAAGCCCATCCTTTCTTGCCATTCCTACAAATCAAAATGACGATACCACTGCCATGCCAAATGTTGACACCAATACTCCTGTTGAGTCTACACCAGTTCCTATCATTGAACCAGTGGAAATTACTGTGTCCAATCCAGAAGCTTCCACAGTGCCAGTTAATAATCCTGAGACTGCCACAGTCTCAGTACTTTCAAGTGTAGCATAGAAACGTCAAGAATCCATCAAAGAAGACAATGAAGGTAAGTGAGCAAGATTAAAATGAACAATCCAGACAACATGCAATGACTTATTCAGACAATCACAAGTTCTAAACTAGTAAAAGAGGATAAATTATTTTAAGGGAGCAAGCAGAATAGCTAACTAGGATTGTAATTTGGTATAACTATACACGGGATGGGGAATGTGTATATCTAAACCTGCATTGACAGTATAACATCGACAAATTGGTCTTTGTTTCAATAAGAAATGCAAACAGTATGTTTTTGAAAAATGAAGAAAACTTGTATTTGTACTTTTATCAACCATTTTCCTGAAGGTTACAATTCTCCTTTAGTCTGTTAATTTTAATTCATCCATACTTAAGCAGTGAAGCAAATACTTTGTACAATCTCACGTTTTGACTCTAAAGTTGCCTGAGTGACATTTCTTCTATCGTGTTGTACACTAGAGTCCCATGTAGCGTTGGGCCTATAATCTCGGATGGCTAGGGAAATGGAAGCTGGAAGATCACAAGTTCAAAAACAGCCTAGTCTAGATAGAGACTAGACCAGCCCCAGAAGCAGGCAAGATCTCGTCTCAAACTTTAAAAATGAAAAAGAGGCCTGAGAATATAATTCAGTGTAAAGTTGTTGCCTAAAATGTGTTAGGCCCTAAGTTCAATTCCATGTATATAGAGAAAAATATAAGAAAGGAAGAGACAGACAGACAGAAAGACACAGCAAGAGAAAGGAAAAATGAGCCTGTAATAGCAATATTTACACTCTAACTTTCATATTAATAGGGCAAAAGAAATTATCTATTTTTCATGAAGCCCTTTACTTCAGACATAACTCCTGGAAAGAGTTGAACCTCCTTACTCTCTTTTCAGATAAATCATGAAAGAAGTAAAATGCTTACCTTTTTAAATACATGAATATTAAATGTAATCTAGTTAATTAATTATCTATTAAATCTCAGAATATTAAACATAAGGAAAAATACCATTAATTATTTGAATAAATAGATGGCTAAAGTTTAAAATAATTGGGAAATTCTAGGAAGTTAAATAATGATAAATATTAATGGTATTTTTAAAAACTCACAGAGGGTGAAATTATTTGGAGAGAAAAGTATGAATGCTGAGATTAGTTATAATAGAAGTTTATTATCTATCAAACTGGATGCATGTTATATCGTCTAAGATGCCATGCAAGGGTCTGTGATCTGAGGGAGGGCTACAGGCCAGAAAAAAAAATCAACCATCTCATCAATAACCTCGGGCTGGTTATCATTTTCTCTGGATTTGCTTTGTGTCATAACTTTGAGCTCACAACTCAAGTAGAAATGTGGGTAAAATGTACAAGGTGAGAGCCTGTTCAGTTTCAAATGTGGGCACCTAATTCTATACCATGTTTCCACAGGGACTAATTTAAGAGAACTCGAAACCACCTGTGACTACACTATAAATTGTAGTTTTGAGATGTTATTTAATATATACTAAGAAAGGGAAGAACTGGGTAAATATTCAACACAGAGCGTTTTAGAGACTAAAATATAAAATAGGATGAAAAAATTATTTAACATAAGGTTATATATTTTATTGATCTGAAATCATTGCTTTATTATGCTTACAAGTAATCATTGTTCAGTAGTATGTATGTTCATAACTCATGAGTCTAGAATCCTGAATTAAAATCACGATGCATCATTTATAAAGACACTTGAGTAAAGGAGAGTGTCTTTTTGTACAACTTAAATGAAGTGTGTACCACAGCACAGGTCAGTTTTTTGTATTTGAATTCAAACACTTAATTTGATAAAGTTCTTGGTTACAGTCAGAGAAGAACTCTTTGAATCTAAAGGAAACCTCTAATGTGAAAATTGCCAACATGCTATGCACAGAATTTCAAACTATCTTATTTTTTACAGGTCTTACAGAATCCAAATTCCAACATTATACTCTTCTTCAGGCATTTGTCTTCCATCATTTAAGAGAAGATGCAATTTTCACAGATCCAGATCTTTGCTTCTTCCCTTTCATCTTACATTGGTGCCACATTTAACTGGTTTATGATTCATGCAGAATAAAGTCAATGAAAAGCAGACAATACCTTTTTAAACAGTGTGTGTGTGTGTGTGTGTGTGTGTGTGTGTGTGTGTGTGTGTGTGTGTGTGATGCATGCTATAGCACAGGTGTGGAAGTCAGAGAACAGCTTGCAAGCAACCATTCTTTCCTTCCACAATGTAAGGCCCAGGGATTGAACCTGGATGTCAGGCTAAGCAGAATGTGCCTTTACTCACTGAGCCATCTCGCCAGTCAATAACTGAATGTCATACGTGGGATCTATGGCAATGCCCCAGGAAGCAATATAGACTTAATATTTAGTGTGATTTGGGGTATACAGTTCACCTGTGGGCAGAGATCACAGTCCATGATTTGACACTAACAACTGCCACATTCAGATGACATTTGAAGTACGGTGCTGGGAACAGAGAAGATATGTCATAGTGTTGCAATCCAGAGGAATACACAAAGTGACTCTTGTGGTCATTAAATATACTTATTTATATAAAAGTCCAGAGCATGCCGCAGAGCACAAGTATACTGTAGGCAAGCACAGCTACGAACACCGCTAATCACAAGATTCCAGGACTTGATGGAGAGTACAAATGCAAAAGTAGTCTCACAACAATGCATCTAAAAAGTTTGTGGCCAAATACAACACACACACACACACACTACACTAGATTGCTTTAGGATTTCAGATTCTTCTGTCTATTTGGTGAATAACCAGAGTTTTAACATATAATATAGGTTTTCCCCTAAATAAATAGTGCTAAGCAATAGCTAGTCAGCAACTTACTTGTGGTACAAGCATGTGGACCTGAGTTCAGTTTCCAAACCTATACAAGCCAGGCAAGATGGTGGTAACTTTTAATCTAAGCACTAGAATGACAGAAATGGAAAGATCCCTGGAGCTCACCAGGCAGACTATGTAGCCTAATTAGTGATTTTCAGACCAATGGAAAACTGTCTCAAAAGCATCAAACGAAATTTCTAAGCATGATTCCTGAGATTATCCTCAGGCTTCTGCACACACATTCATATGAACTAAGCACATACACAATTTTTAATTATAAGGAAAGTTAGCGGGTCACTTATATCATTGGTTTATATTTATAACACCATACTAGGAAAACATGAGTTGTCTAGCAGAGTTATCACTGGTTACCAACCTACTCTAAACCTACAATGTTTTCACAAATGTGGTGTGATCCATGATGACTTATGAAGGGACCAATACGTGGTACAAGATACCCCAAGACCAAGTTCTCAGCACACACACACACAAAGATTTTCCACACAGGGACACAGAGCAGGGAATAAAAGACAAGACAGGAGATAGAGGATGAGGGAGAAAGTGAAAGGAACAAGAGAAAGGGGAAAGGGATGTTTGTACCAGAGGAACAAAGAACTGCCTCTGAATAGATAGGAGACAGATTAGGCCCATAGACAAATGGCAGTGTAGAAAGGTAAAGGGGGAAAGCCTGTGTTAGGATGAATCCACAGCCTCTCATTTCCTGTGGAAACAAAAGCAAAACCTCTTCTCCTAAGTAACATATCTTTTGCCTTAAATTTTGAAGTCAAGGCATTTTCAAAATATATATGTTGAATTAATCCAGTAGCATTTATAATTAAATACCTTTTAGCAGCATTGTTTCTCTCTCTGCCATCAAAAACAATAACATACTGTATTCAGATTCTCTGTGTATTTTCCATCTTTACATGGCTTTATTTTAAACTCTATTTCTTTTATTTTTATTTATTTATGTATTTGAGACAGGGTTTCTCTCTGTATCTTTGGCTGTCCTGGAATTCAATCTGTAGATGAGGCTGTTCTTGAACTCAAAGAGATCTGTCTGCCTCTACCTCTTAAGTGCTGTGATTAAATGTGTGTTCTACCATACCCAACTGCTATATTATTTGTGAGACAAAAGAGTGAAAACAGATGAAATTTATTACCTAACAGAGTTGAAAAAGAAGTGGAAAGCATGATATATGCTTCCTAAAACTGATGAACCAACACAGAAAACAGTCTGATAGACTGAAAAGCCAGGGCAATATTTAGTTGTGAAAGGGGCAATATTTAGCAAGAAAAGTGTTGTGAAAAGGGCAATATTTGAATAACAAATGGAATTTTTACTTTCTACACTTCGTGGTTTGAACCACACAATTAGTTACCTAATTTGCATTCCACTTTAATAACTAAATAATATTTCTCCTGGTCAGTCCTGAGAAGTCCTAAGTGCAAGTGCTCCCTCTTTAGGCAATTTTTTTATTGAGAAAAGGAGAAAAAAAACAAGTTTCCACCTCCTCCCAGCCTCCCATTTCCCTCCCCCTCCTCCCACCCTTCTCCCCCTCCTCCCACCCTTCTCCCCCTCCTCCCACCCTTCTCCCCCTCCTCCCACCCTTCTCCCCCTCCTCCCACCCTTCTCCCCCTCCTCCCAGCCTCCCATTTCCCTCCCCCTCCTCGCATCCTTCTCCCCCTCCCCCCACTACTTTCCCCCTCCCTCTCCAGTCCAAAGAGCAGTCAGGGTTCCCTGCCCTGTGGTAAGTCCTAGGTCCTCCCCCCTCGGAGGGAGAACATGAGCAAAGAAGTCGGGACCACAAGGGGTGCACCCACCCACTGAGACAGTGGAGCTGATCTATTGGGAGCTCACTAAGGCCAGCTGGACTGTGACTCTTTAGGCAATTTTAAGCATAAAGATGACTGCCTAGCTTTGAGGTTTGGATTGTTGTGATGGTTTCAGACTGCCATGGTTGGCATTCATGCCATACTTATGAAGTTACTTTACAGATGATTCTACACAGAAGTAAGAGGGGAAAAATCACAGTGACATTATAAGTAATACATGATAATCATGGTAAGATGACAAGGAAGAAAATGAAACATACATAGAGTATTGACTTAACACAATGAGAAATTAGAAACAATATGATAACTAAATAATGGACAGACTGTCACCAAAATTATTTTTATAAACTTAATGTGTACCATAGTTGAATACTTAAGTAAAATTTTAAGTGTGAAAAACATCCATAATCATAATTAAAGAGAATGCAACTAACTTATTCCACTTTAAGGAAATATCAAGTTTATATACAATAGGTAGTTTTTACATATTTTAATAGTTTGTTTTCTAATTCTCTATCACAATCATGAAGTTCTATAAAGAGCAGGTGAGCCAACATGTAATAAATTCATTGCTTAATAAAATCTATCATTGAAAATAGCTATAAACAGGCCCCTCAAGTGAGTTTTAAAAAATAGTCCATGCATTTTCAATAATGCTCTACCTGTTACAATAATAACTACGTCCACTAACAGTAGGTTAAGTTAGTTAAGTTACTGCAATAACGCATTTAAGCCATGTTGAGCCCATTTATTTTTAATCTATAGATCAGAGCATTTTTTTTTTAATTTTCGAGACAGGGTTTCTCCGTAGCTTTTTGGTTCCTGTCCTGGAACTAGATCTTCTAGACCAGGCTGGCCTCGAACTCACAGAGATCTGCCTGCCTCTGCCTCCTGAGTGCTGGGATTAAAGGCGTGCGCCACCACTGCCCGGCCAGAGCATTTCTTGAAAACATATTACGGTTCGTTTGCTGGTCTCTGCCCTATGAAGCCTCATATCAAGGATGTGATGATTTTAGATTCAATTACTTCATGACCTACATTTTTATTCTCCATTTATGGTTATATATTATGCATAATATATGTGCATCATAATATTATATAGAGAATCATAATTATATGATTATAGAACTATATAAATAGATATATTATCATAAATTACTATATAATCATAGTTATATTATCATATATAACTATATAATAATTATATATAATCACCATATCTCTCTCTATATATACATAGTATGTATATGTTTCAGAATAAGAGTCACATTTTCCAAAGGAATAATGTTATTATTCACACTTTCAATAAAGAATTCAGCACCAATGAACCTAAAAGTAAAGGCAGAATAGACAAGTTCAGTGTTTATGATTGGTCTACGTTCAGTTCACAGCATCTACATTGCATGCCATTTACACAGCTGCCAGGAACGCTGCCTGTGGGGGATCCTGTCTTCCTTGGGCATCCACGTATGCATGCTCATGTCCCCACAAACACACACACACACACACACACACACACACACACGTACACAACATTAAAACAAAATAAAACTAAATATACTTTTAAGTAATAAATGGCAATCATAAAATCTTTTTTGAGAAATTCAGTTAGTTTGATAACATTCAGGAAATTAGGAAAAATTCAGTAAAGAATAACTGCCAATAAATTAAAAAAAATGGATTTGTATTGAGGTAGGCAAGATAGAATGTTCATAGAGTTTGGAAATGACAAATCATTTTTAATGTTGGATGTAAATCATTAACTAACAAAGCTGTCTGTCTACAAACTTGGAGATATTGATAACAGTTTTCAAAACAAATTTTTCTATTTTTCCATATTATCTGAAAACTGAGATTTTGTCGGGTGTACTTTTGGCTTATTTAAAATAAACAAACATGCTTACTTATTAGAAATACTCAGTATCAATTATTTATTTAAAAAGTCAAAACAAAACTATTAAACAAATCTAATTATGGCATAGAGTTTATAAAAAATACCATATACAATACTGCTGTTAACTCAAAAGTCCTTTATCTTTGCTTTCATGCCTTACTCAAACACACCTGAGCATTTCTGACATTTGATAAGTATTTCTCAGAAACTCAAGTTGCTTCCCTCAGAAGGCTGTTAAACTAAACACTATTTTTTTCTGATGTCATAGAACAAGGAACCGTTCATCCCTTCTTGGCTATGTCCCCTTATCTAAGAAAGCAGTGATTTCAAATGTCACGGCGGAGCAAATAGAGACCATTGTGATTAAGTGAGTGGAAAACTTCTCGGAAGAAAACAAATCATGGAGCGAGTGGAACCAATGTGACATGCTGAAGTACACGTGGCCTTTCTGGTTTGAAACTGATGACCTCAAATCTCATGAAGAGGTGGCATTATGTATTGTTGTGTTACGGGCACACCTATCTTATCCCTGACAACCCAACTTAAGCCAGTAATGAAGTTCGTGATTGAAGTATGAAGGCGCTTTAAGGAGTCCACAGAAAACAAAACAGAGCCCCTAAAATAATTGCTAAATGTCTTTAATAAAAATGGTAAAGGGAATTTACAATGTAAAGTTATATGGACATCTTCCATACAAATCAGTTAAGGTAAATAGTTAATGCCTTTCAGTGCATAAGTGAGCTAGCCTTTAAGTTGTTAATCACTTTTACAAACTTCTTAATATATTGCATGTATTAATAAGCCTTCTCAATTAAAACTAATAATATCCCAATTCTCAACTGAGACACTGCTGTCCATTTTTTAAATATAAGAGTAAATGAATTCCAAACAGACTAGGCTCCCACAAGACCAGTACATGCAGTAGGATCACAACCCAGTGCCATTGTCCTTGGCTTCTCATCAGCCCTCATTGTCCGCCACGTTCAGAGCGTCCGGTTTGATCCCATGCTTTTTCAGTCCCAGTCCAGCTGGCCTGCTTACCTTCCTAGACCTGGAGGGAGGGGGAAGGACCTTGGACTTCCCACAGGGCAGGGAACCCTGACTGCTCTTTGGACTGGAGAGAGAGGGGGGAGGAGGGGGGGGAGGGAAATGGGAGGCGGGGAGGAGGCAGAAATTTTTAATAAATAAATAAGTAAAAGAGTAAATGAAGTCAAATAGCCACAAAGTAGCAGGACTTAAACACAGGTTTAATTCCTAGAAAAAATAGTTTCTTGTGTCATAATTTTCTTATTGTGATAAATTTTCAAAAACAGTGATAAATGCTTACATATTCATTTCCTCAACACACATTCTTTATCATCTGCCCTGGCTTATGACTAAAGATATATTTATATGCCAAAATGGTAAATGACATTGAATATAATTTTAATCACACAAAGGAAGCTTCATATAATGTTTTTATTCCCAATCTCTAAAGCAAGAACAACTAATTCTGATATTCAATTTCAAATAATAAGAAGAATGATGTTTTTAAATTTTTCTAAATAAAACTATTGTGTTTCTATTTAAGCATTAGACAAATTTTTATTTTAATATTTTTGAAAATCTCATACAAAGAGTATCAATTCTACGAAAATTTAAGAAAATGGAATGAATCAAAAATAGAGATCATTAACATGCTAAACTCATAGGATATGTTATAAGAATTACTTTTCAATAAGTCTGGTTACTAAATGATACTTTTCATTAATAAGATTTTTCAAATAAGAGCAAAGACATACCAATCACAGAGCTATTTTAACAGTAGCAATAAACGGTCATGTTCTACTATGGACAATGTAAAGATTCACATGGACAATGACTGCAAAGGAAATTCTTTTCTTCTGGAAACATCTGTTTACTTCCTCTGTTGCGACCTTTCTCAGGTCAGCCTGGAGCAATCCCATCCACACACTTGCTTTCCTGCACCCGAGGCTTTCTCTGATCATAGAAAAATAGAATATATAAGAGCACAATTCACTTATTAAGTTGATGAGTCATTTGTATATAAACCACACACACACGCGCGCGCGCATGGCATCTGGATACTTGAGCACACTGTTCCATGACAGACAACAGAGAAATGTCCTCTAATCTAGTGCCCATCAAATTCTGCTGCTGGAAAATGTGTGGAATAAGACGGAGGTTGATACCAGTATATTTAGTTCATTCTTATCATTATTAAGAACAATTAATAGGTTTCCACCCAGCCCATCAGGATGCAAATAAATTATTCAAGTAGGTTCCAGAACCAGATTATTTGCTTTGCTGATTCTGGACCCTCAGTTTTAAGCACTATATTTTGTATTCTAACATTTTTGAGAGACTTGTTAAATAATTTTGGAAGTTTTCATTTTAATTATACATGATTCACCAGCATAATTTTTTTTTGAGACAGAGTCCCTCTACAGACAACTGTCGCAATCCTGGAGCTCACTGTGTAACTAGGCTGCCGTGGAAAGCACAGAGATCCACATGCCTCTACCTCCCGAGTGCTGAAATTAAAATCTATAGATTCACTTAGCCTCCCACTATATGCAACAATGTCATTGAACATCCTACTCTTTTAAGTTTTTTTTCTCTTCTTTCTTATTTCATAGAAAATTTATTTTCACATTTTAGACCTAGGGTAAGAATTTTAATCAATAGAATGAAATAAATACTTGCTTTAAAAACAGATTAGTCACAACTAACTTCTAAAGAAGCTACTTTTGATGACATTAGAGTATGGTCAAAATATTATCTTTCACAGTCACAGAGCCAAGTACCTTGTTATAAAAGCCTCATTGCCACTCTGCTTACTCTATCGTAGGCACAGAGTGTAAGCACCTGTACTCAGTTCACAATGCAAATAGCAATAAGCAACTAAAGGTCTCATATACAGCAAGAAAACTTCACCACCTCAATCTGATTTTGAAAATAAATCCAAGTTTAATTTTTTCCAAATTAAATTTTAAATAAGTGCTGAATTATTTGGTAAATTTAGTAGCTATTCAACAATCAGCACAAATTTTTTTAGCTTATTAGTCTAAATTTTCTATTTAATTGCAAAACTTGCAAAATCTCCTTAAAAGTTGTTTTAATTATTAAAATCTTCTTTATTCAAAGATGGCGATAGCCACAATAATAATAGATATCATCTTATGTAACTACTTAAAAAGCATGACATGATAATTGTGCAGGCGCTTTACTCAAGAACAGCTTTCTTTAGTCGTTAGAGGCAGCAGTCACATCAGACTGCATCAGACAGCAGGAAAGACAACCATCAGTTGACTAAGCCAAAACTTCATCAGCATCAAGTTTTCTCTATCCTCTCAGCTCAGTGGAAGTCCTGTTTGCCTCATCACTCTAAATATTGACAAAGGGCTCTCTCTTCCCTTCTGAGCATCCACCATCAAAGCCTGTGTCTGCCAGATCCATGTCATAGTTCACTATAAAAAGACAACTGCTCATCTGCAAATCACAGCTGAGAGATGACATCAGTTATCCCACAGCCAACATCTGCAATCCAGGCAAAGAAAGGCTACAGGGTCGTTGGCTTACCCATTCCTATTGATAAATGACAGTCTCTCAAACATGCAGCTTTCTATAAATCACACTCAAAGAAAACAAAGCTTCTGACAAGACCCACGGGCATCCAGCTGATACCATTTTGGGTAAGCACCACCATCCCTGGCCCTTTTAAATCTTTTCAGCAGTGTTGTGGCATTGGCCACAACCAAATCAATGGCTACTGCAGCTCGGGATTCTAATGCTATGACCAAGGCACCAGAAAGAGTATAACCAATAATTGCCAACACGATTCTAGTGACATAGGCCACTAATTTAATGGTAAAGGCTCTATCCCCAAAGTCTGTTTCTACTGTACCTGCAGTAGAATCTGTGCACCAAGGAACTGCTATGCTTCCTGGTCAAATGCAGGGATTAGCTCTCCATGTTCCTAACCTCTGCTTCTACCACTTCCTTTGATTTGAACACTGAGGACCTAGAAACTGGCCTTCACTGTCTTTTGATTTGGCTTTATGCTTTTCTAAACTGTCCAAGTCACTATGAATCTCTGCTTCAAGCAGTCTATAGGTTTCCTAACCTACTTCTCCATATTTCCCAACCTTTCTTGCAAGCCTGTTCCAAAGGCCTAAAACTCATGTAGCATATTGAGCACAGAACTACAGAAGACTAAGGCATGCTGAGAGCAGCAGAAATAGTCTTCCCCAGGGAAGCACATAACAATTGGCTACCCAATGTCAAATGAAAGAATACTTACAAGTAACACCATACAAACTAAGCAGTTTATATTTAGGAATACATATATATACACATACATGAATGTAATAATAATTAATTAATTAAAAGGTCATGAATATTAAAAAGTGAGGAGTACATGGAAGGAGTTGGGGGAAGAAGAGAAGGGAGAGAAATGTTGTAATTATAATATAATCTCAAAGGTAAAGATTACTTTTTAAAATGTTGAGAGGGCACTAAGCAGGGGTCCCTGAGTACTTTAGGCTTTAACAGATTGTTATTCAAATACAGTGGAAAAGACAGCCCCAGAACCTGGAGCTCCACATTTTTAAGAATTACCTAGAAATTATAGGTCTCACACTTGCTGCATCTGAATGACTCCGGGCTTCTAGGCAGATGACAGCTAGAGTCTAGGAAAGGTGGTGGGGAGTAAGAGAAGGTGAAAGAATGGCCAATGGACTCTTCGTTAGAGAGAAGCAAGAAGTTCCGGTGGGCTGCCATGAAGGAGCAAGCACAGCTACAGACGAGCACACTACGTCCACAAATACTTCTACAGCAGAAATAGAGTATGAGCGTTTCCAAGATAAAAGCCTGGTTATAGCTCGATGGTAGAATAATGGCATGCCATGTTCAAGGCCCTGGGTTCAATCTTGAACACTTACAAAAGGAAAAAACAAGCAGGATAAATTAAGAAGTAATTAGGTTTAACCTGATAAGCCTTGTATAATAGATACGTGTATCAGCGGTCGCCTGGGACCAAATTGACATATATAGTTCTTATAGTAACAGTTCTGTCTTCTATTCTCATCACTAGACACATTATGAAAACATAAAGATTATAGTAAAATAATAGATGACTTTTATTTTGCTAAATGTAAATTTTCTACCTCAGGATAAAATTTAATTGGCAATAATTAAGAAACTAAATAGTTCTAATATCTACAGCCCAAATACTGTGTTTTAGTACTTCAGGAAAAAAACTGAGAAATTTACATATTTAAATTCTGATTTATTTACTAATTCTGTATAAAATGACATATTAGAAACTGCCAGGAGAATTTTTTTGTTTAAATCTCAGAAATATATTCTAAAGATTGTAGCATAATGGTGAGTTCAGAATGATGAGCTGAGAAACAAGATTATCAGATAACAGAGAAAGCAAAAGGAATTTTTTTTGGTTTGGAATTTAATCTGTGTTGGTATTGAAATAAAAATATTTTCTAGTATTTTTTTATGTGTTTATGTAGTTATATGAATGAAATGTGTCTAGTTATTTGACACATTTTTTTATTCTTTTTATTCAACTGACTCTAAACCAACAGATTCTTCTCTATCTCTAAATTGCTCATCTGCTCTTCAAAGTTCATCTAAAATTGTAGGTTCAAGTTCTCCAACCATTTTCATTCCTTCTTCAACAATACATGTCATAGCTTTGTTTGTCCTTTAAATTCTCTGCTGTTCGGTTGTTTTCAAGAGCCTGTGTTTCTGAACATGGTATTTAGGTATAGATGGGCAAGTTGTTCTGAACTGTTCTTCTCTGGTTACCAGATAGGAAGAATATATCAGCAATGCTCCTATTTTTTAAAGCAATATGATAGAAGTACAATTAATGAAATATCAAACTATACAATAATTTAATAGGAATATTTGAAGATATTTAATTTTTCATATAATCTTGACTGATCCCAGATTTTAGCTAGTATTTTTCCAAAGTCCTTAGCTTCCAACCTCATTTCCCCTATTCCAATGTTCAATCAAAATAAGAACCACACACCTAAAATAATATTGATTTTATAAAAGATAAAGTCCTAATATGTGTAAGAGAGGAAAGAAGTAAATCTCATTATGAGCTAAATCAGTGGAACAGTTATAATTATATGTAATTTTTTTTACTTTAAAGTGCTTACCTCAATTCTGAGAAAAAAACAACACAGTATATTGTTTTTACACTTGCTTTATTATGATATTGATTATCAAGCTCATATCCAGTGATTCAAGGACCGCCAAACTCTGTCTTCCAATCCACATGGTTCTTGGAAGAAAAATAGATGGAGAAATTTTATCCAAGAGAAACAGCTGAATGGAAGCACACACAGTAGCTTTGTAAAGTGGAAATGTCCTTGTTTGTATTCTGCTGTTCTGCCTCCCCATCAAATCCATAGCCACCCAATGCAGGAACTGAGTCCTGTTTCTCACCTAATCCCTAATGGAGAATTCAACAAATACCTTCAGGAAAAATTGAAAATCCAATAAATAATTACTTAATAAACATTGAATAACTAAGAGATGTCATTCTAAGTCTAATAATGATGTAGTTGAAAGCTATGTTTAAAATATATAGATATAATAAGCTACTAGGAAAACTGAATGTGCAAATAAAATTTTAAAGTAATAATTATATTAATGGTATTTAATTTAAAAACATATTTCCATAGCTACTTTCTTTTGGTTTTGATAACTTACTCAGGTAACTTACACCAGGGTGAAAAGAAAAATATTATTTACAAATGGGTTCAAGCTATATAATAGTAACCCAGTAGGTGTTAGGGCCAGGACAAGGCTTTCTGACTCCAGAATACATGTTCTTTTTATTAATATAATATTGTTTTACAATTACTTATTTCCCAGTTGCAGATGATAATCACCTGTATTTATTATATACATAGGAACAGCGACTGAACAATGATTCAGAAAGCAAATTAGAAACTACTTAATGTATACTCTTAAAGTTTGGAAGAACTGTAAGTCCTAAGAGTTAGTATAAGGAAATGGTTGGGGGTACAATGGGAGAGATGGATCTCATAAATTTCTCTAACACAGACATTTTGAATTTAAAAGCTTAAAGGTATTTTTGTTCCAGTAGAGGAAAGACTGCAGACTCTGGGGATGCTATCTCTAGCCCTGATCTCACTATTTGCATCCCACTTCAGAAAACGGGGGGGGGGGGGGGGGGGAGGACAATATAAATGTAATTGATAAAATTTCAAAACATTTTGGAATCTTTAACTACATATGAATTTTCTAGGGCAATAAGAAATTAAACTACAGTTTTCAAAATTGAGGGATGAACATAAAAGCCTTTGTGCTAATTTGTGATGTTTGCTAATAATCAGGCTTTATTCTTATTACCTCCAACACAAACAAAGATAAGCGAGTGAGTGGTGTTTCTAGAAGAAAGAAAGTAAAACAAGCGCTTCAGTACTACACTGAAGTAATGGACACACACGCATTATTTTTTCCTAGACTCTCCTCGGAAGCACAACCAATAGCGGGAAGGTAGGAGGGACATAGAGACAGCAGGCTTGCTTTATTAGAGGGAACACTCTGATAGGTAGTTCTTTATCTGCAGACATCCCATCTTAGAAGCTCCGGGTCAACTGAAAGCAAACCACGGAGGTGCGGCACCAAGGTAATGAGATGGATGGTTCTAGTTCTTCTAGAACACCATCAGTGCAGAATATGTTTTCCTTAGCTAGTATCTATTTTTAATCAAGAGGAAGTTGGGGACATTAATGAGTTCAACGCCAGACAGTCTTAATTAAAGGTACAATGGCACAATCAAATGCCTACAAAAGTCTTGGACAAACTAATCATGATCAATTAGAAACTCTTTAAACCCATCAACATAAGTTCGTGCTGGGGTATTGTCATAGAGAACATTCCCCAGAACGAGAAGAAAAAGAAAATCCATGAAAGAAGCTAAAGATTTTAAAAATACATAAAGTCAGAATGGGGAATAGAGGCACTAATGCTGAATACTAGGGAAAATTTCGTCCCTTAAGATTCTCTTTGACAGCCGTCGGTGGTGGCGCACGCCTTTAATCCCAGCACTCAGAAGGCAGAGGCAGGCAGATCTCTGGGAGTTCGAGGCCAGCCTGGTCTACAAGAGCTAGTTCCAGGACAGGCACCAAAGCTACAGAGAAACCCTGTCTCAAAAAAAAAATAGATTCTCTTTGACAGCAAACATACTTAGCTAACTTTGAGTCTGTTCCAATATGTAGGCAAAGCCTTATTGAAGTGATTGTAACAAAATGCCTAAAAGAGAGGAAGAAAATATCACAAACACACACACGCATGCAAAACACACAGTGAGTTGTAGTTAATATTAGTGTTTAAAATTACAAAATGTTTTGAAAGCCATTTGTCAATTTGTTTATTTTTATTTTTTGTCTACGGAATAAACATCAGTGGGAAGCAACAAAAACTTAAATAGAAAACGAGAATAATCAGATCTGTATTTTCTATTGTATTACATTATTAATTGCACACAATAATAGGATTTGCCATGACATTTTCATATATTTATGTGTATGTGATGTACTTTGATAATGTCCCTTTCCTCCATTACTTTCTCTTATTATTCCTCCTGACCCTATTGGTCCCCTTGCTATTCCAAAGAATTTTTCTTATATTTTCATGTCATTTATTTCAATCCAAATTACTCTTGTGAGCGAAACCTTATTTATCTTTTTGAATCTGACTTACGTAACGTGCTTCTCTCTAATTCCAGCATAAGTTCATTCTTCTTCTTTGCTGAGTAAACACCTGCTGTGTATCCAAATCACATTTTCTTTAACTAAATTGGCATTTAGGCTGATTCCATAACAGAATAGTATCTCTAGTAAACAGGACTATGTAGGTGTATCTAATACATACTAACTCTGGTCCAAAAGCATTATAGCTGAACCATATCGATAGGAATGTAAATTAGATCAGGGATTACAAAAATCAGTATGGAGAGTGCTCAAAAAATTAAAATCAACTGTCCAATGCATAAAATTTATCATAACAATCATGACAGTTGAAATCAGGATTCTGGATGGATTAAGAAACAATTTTGTTAATCACGAGACTAAAGGGGCCCCTGGAATGAAAGGACATTGTATTGTTTTTCCTGACACCTCTGTCTTCCATGATATTGCCTAGTAAATCTTAGGTAATCAAAGTATTCACTGAATTAAGTAGTGGCCCACGTGAGTTAAAAACAAAAAATATTGTACATCCAATAAATTGGAGGCATGAAGACATTGTTTTGTAGGGAAAAGCGGCAGGAGTTGGACTAGCTTAATTCAGACCCAGATTGAAGCATCAAGTGTTTCAGAGACTTTCTGGCGATGTTTCATATAGTTCATCTGCTTACACAGAAAGCAAGGATGCTGAGGGTCCAACAACTGTGCTCACAATCCCGGCGCTGTCTGAGTCTGTGCTAACGCTACTCCAAGATAGACATAGAAACAGACTGCTTTCATTTTCCATTTTCTGTTTTCCACCCACTAAATTCTGATGCCAACTCTTCTGTACATACATTCAAGTAACCTGGAACTGTGGAGAGAGACGCTGTAGTACTGTGTCCTTTCTACCATACTCCTGTCTAGTGTCAGGAAAAACTGAGTTCTCAGGAACTAGACTGGCATAAGTCAGAAACAGATTTGATTACTCAATACCTTTAAATGTAAATTGTATTACATTCAGCAGGACTTTTCAAAAATATTGTATAATAATATTTTATAAAAATGTTTTCAGGAAATCACATAGTAAATCTGGTAGAAAAAAAATTGCTGAGAAGAAGAGCAAAAGGCCAAATAACATAAAATAATTTCTTAATTTCCTTAATCTGTCCTGGCATAATATATGGTATATTATGTCACACACCACACGTAGAGGAGCTAAGCTCAAAAAGCTGAACTCAGAGGTTAATAGCATATTAGAATAGAGTTTCCCTTGAGCTCATTGAAAAGTATAGCAGTACCTTTAAGAGATATGTGTGAAACAAACTCAACAGTTATTTGTAGACTTTCTGTCTCATTTTGCTTTTGTTTTTGTTCTGTTGTATTGATTTTTTTCTCATATATTTTGGTACCTATTTTGGTCTTTCTGTGGGATTTTGTGTGTATTTCTTGTTTCTTGTTTGTTTTATTATTCTTTTGGTTGTTGTTTTAATAAAAGAAAAAGAACAAAAAGGTTGTCTACATAGTAAAGTAAGAATCTGAGAAGAATTGGGGAAGAAGAAAAATATATTGCATGATATGGGAGAGTCTTCTGTTTTGTGTTGATTTAATTGGTTAAATAAAGAAACTGCCTTGGCCATTTAATAGGACAGAAAATTAGGTAGGCGGAGTAAACAGAACAGGATGCTGGGAAGAAGGCAGTGAGATCAGTTGCCATAGCTCTCCTCTCCGAGATGGAAGTAGGCTAGAATCCTTCCTGGTAAGTATTAATAGAAATGGGTTAAGCAAGATGTGAGAGTTAGCCAGTAAGAGGCTAGAGATTATGGGCCACGCAGTGTTTAAAAGAATATAATTTGTGTGTTATTATTTCCGGGGCTAAGCTAGCCATGTGGGATCTGGGTGGGAACATAGCCTGCTGCTCCTTACTACAATTGCATAAAAAATATTTTAATAAAAGAACCATATGTATAATCAAATTCCAAAACTGCCTTTATAACTCAACCTAAAGAGAAAATATTACCTTGTTCTTAAAAATGTCTTTTCTTTATTGTATCAATGGGCAATTGGTTTAAAGTCATCATCTCATTATCAAGCACTTAGCAGGTCATTTTTCTGGTTTCCTTTACTAAGGTGATAAAAGGACAGAATGAAGGCTTCCGTCTTACAAGGACTCATTTTGACCTTCGCCATTTGCTTCCAGGTAAGCTTCAAGCCCAATGGAAAACCAAAAGAACTGCCAAAAACTAAAGACTATGTAATATTATGGTTGGGCTAAAAGAGAGTTCAGAGCATTGTGGTTTGAAGCCAGGATAGACGAAAACAAGATAAAAAAGCACAGAAATGAATTTTTCTTCCAACATTCATGGGAATAAGTCTATTTGAAATCATGTGGTTGTGT
Organism: Microtus pennsylvanicus; assembly: GCF_037038515.1. NCBI lineage: Eukaryota > Metazoa > Chordata > Mammalia > Rodentia > Cricetidae > Microtus > Microtus pennsylvanicus. Next base: position 16,867,808 of record NC_134590.1, on the reverse strand, counting down.
TCTCCTGCAATCCAAGACAGTGGAGGAATTATAAGTTTGAGACATGCCTGAAAAAATAAATAAATAATCACCTGGAATTTGGAAGAGCCAAATAAAGGGAGATGTAGAAAGAAAATAAACAAGTTAAGAGTGACAGAAAAGCAGACTATTGTATAAGGAGAATAAGGTATGAGAAAAGTTCCTAGTGAACCTAGAGGATATGGAACTAAATTTACAAAGAAAGTAACAAGGCTTCCTTTCCTTAATGTCCATGCCCTGCCCCTGAGTGGCCAGGCCCTGCTCCTTAGTGGTCATGCCCACCCACCACAGCCAGGTGAAGAAAGTTCCCTTCTGAAGTGAAAAGCAGAGGCCAAGATGCCCAGCTCCAACCTGAGTGCAGCAATTGGAACCTGTTATTTGCATCCTGGGGATCAAAAGCTGCAGTGTGCTCCCGTTTAAGTAAAGTCATTTAGGAAAAAGGAAGACAGTCCCTTTGGGCAACATCTACACTTGACAAGAAGCAATGATGATTAAAGTCTAAGATAAATATAAACTCACACTTTCATTCTACTCTTCTGGAACATGACTTGTAAAACTAGATTTCGATACACTTTCTGAGTGAAACTCTTTTTGAATTTTATGCCTTTTTTTTGTTCACCTGATATTCTTTCATAGGGTTAAAAGAAACCTTTCTGTCCACCTGGTTTAATTATGAAATATTAATTTATTCATTATGTTTCCCTTTGGACAGAGGATGCCGTATCCACCATTTTTAGAATTAGAGTTGCTCTGCACAAGTTGTCAGTCTTGTGCAACTAGAAATTTATTGCAAAATTGTCTCCTTTTTCCCACCATGCTAATGTCTTCATAAAATTCCTTGCATAGCAATCAATACTCCCAGAGAAAGCTGTTATAAGAAATAGAATTTGAATGATTAGGTTTTTGGTTTTGGGTATTTTTCCTTTTGCTTGAAAATAATTTTCCTCATATTATATCCTGATTAAGGTTTCCACTCCTATTTTTCCTAGTCCCTCTTACCTCCGCTCTCATCTGAATCCAATGCCTTTCTCTTTCTCACTAGAAAACAAACAGCCTTCTAAGGGTTAGCAATACGTCAGAATAGGAAAAAATAAGCAGAAAGAAAAAAGCCTAGGAAAAGGCACAAGAGACAGGTAGAGATGCAGAGACCAACTCATTCATACCCACAGAAATCTCATAACAATGCTAAACTGGAAGCCATAATATAAATGCAAAAGGACCTGGAGAGTGAAACAGAGAAAATGTCTGCATAAATTAAATAAAAAAATAGATAACTCAGTCTCTGTGAATTCATATGGATGTCAACCCTCTTGTGTCTAGAAGGCCTTGTTTCCTTGGTATCCTCCATCTACTCTTTTACAGTCTTCCCACTCCTCTTCTGCAGGAATCCCTGAGCCAAGCCCTGAGAGGAGGGATTTGATGGAGAAGTCCTGTTTAAGGCTGAGTTTCCCAAGGTCTCTACCTCTTTGCATAATATCTGGCCAAGGGTCTCTCTATTTTGTAGTAATAAGAGTGGCGGGCTACACTCCTGGCGCCCGGCCGCCCACACGGCTAGCTTATGCCCCGAAATAATTACACGGAAACTGTATTCTTTTAAACACTGCTTGGCCCATTAGTTCCAGCCTCTTATTGGCTAGCTCTTACATATTGATCTAACCCATTTTTAATAATCTGTGTAGCCCACGAGATGGCTTACCAGGGAAGATCTTAACCTGCATCTGTCTGGAGTGGGAGAATCATGGTGACTCACTGAATCTGCTTCTTTCTCCCAGCATTCTGTTCTGTTTACTCCGCCTATCTAAATTCTGTCCTATCAGAGGCCAAGCAGTTTCTTTATTACTTAACCAATGAAACAACAGAGAGAAAGATGACCCTCCTCCATCATTTCCCCTTTTTCTGTTTAAACAAAGAAGAAAGGCTTTAACTTTAACATAGTAAAATTATATATAGCAAAACAGTTATTAAGCAAGAACTATAGTTACAATATTTATATCTATTTTATCTTTATCATAATAATGGAAAACTATAACTATCCATTCTTTAACTCCATCAAAGACTCCAGAAGGATATAATATTACCTAAGCAGATAAGAAATTCAAACTCGAGAAACCACAGAGACATCTCGCTCCTGGACAGTTACCCAAAGTTCCTCTGTACCATTGGGGCATTTATCTTTGGCCTACAGGCCCATAGTATCCAGAAGACATTTCCATCAAGCAGGAAATTCCAAAGACAGTTTAATCACTTTCTGCTGTGTCCTGCAAAATGTTTCGCAGACTCTTTCATGAATCAGGAACCCCAAAGAATCATCTCACCTTTAGGCAAGTTCAGCAGTCCTCTCTCTGTGGGTTCTTTGTGTCCAGTTTATGCATCAGTCCAAGCAAGAGTAGTTTCTTGCCCAAATGGCCATCAAACTCCATAAGGAGCCTCTTTGATGCCCATCTTCCTCTCGAAGTAGATTGGTGCTGCCAGGAGCAGATGTGTCTCATTGTCATGAAAAACCCTAAGTTATTAAAACATTAAAGCCATATTCTGCAGTCTTTGAAAGATATGAAGAATTCCTATCTAACTAAAATATATCTATGTACATCTAGAGAATCTAACTAACATGACTACAAACTTGACTATTATTGATGATTATCCATCAATAACCTATATTTTCTAATTATACATTACATTTTTAAATGAATTACACAATCACAATACCTTAATCAAGATTAGAAATATGCATATACATTTAACAAAGTTTCTGTTTCTTACTGTGGCAACATGGGGAAGGGTAAAAACTGAAATCATTATTCTAACACTTCTAATTCTATGTTCATTGGTTTCTATGAACCACTCAAATGTGTTAAGCTTGTTTTAGAAGTTTTCATAAAGGTTTTCTGAACTACTGGCAGTTGCCATTTGTACTCTATAAGGAGAGTGGGTGAGCAGTAAAGCCTGGCATCCCCTGTTCTATCATGCTACTCAATGTGTATCATTATATTTCAGACCACTCCAAGGTTAAAAAGCCATACTTCCTCCTAAGCAAAAGAATAGGTCAATTTCTGAAACAAGAACTGACATATAGGAATAGATGATTCATTTTTTTCATTTGATAATATCTTCTCTTTGCCTGTAGTTCAGTGAGAGTAAGAAGTCATGGCAACAGGTAACAGAAAAGACAATCAACCTTGGATCTGAGATAGAAAAGGAAACTAATAGTCAGTCTGCCCAAAGCTCCATCTTGAAGGCATCAAGAAGCAGATCTCCATCCAGACAGCTCCGTAAACAACGTGCAATATTTGCTCATGACTCTGCCTCACCTGCCAACAGATTCTCCCAAAGGGCTTCAGCATTACCATCTAAGCCCCAAAAGAAAAGACCAAATCTCAAGGAAAACCTATCACGTGCTACAAAGGCTGTAAAAAAGCATCCCACAAAAATTAAGCCTATAGGATCACCTAAAAGAATGCAGGCCTCATCTCCTCCACAACAGCGATCTGAACCCAGAAAGAACAGACGAACACAAAACAAAAAGCATAGACCTACTGCCATTGATAAGAAAAGACATCTTATGGAGATTAAGTCTAGAGGGTCACTTCTGAAAAGGCAAACTTTGTCCATAATAAATAACAGGTTAGACAAATCCAAAACCAGACACAAGAAACATAAGAAGAACCAACTCAAAAACCTTGAAGAAATGAAAAAACAACTTTCCTTAGCAGAGAAATTGTGCAATACATCTATTGGAGGAGAATCAACACCTGCTAAAAACTGGTCAACATCACCTAAGCCAACGATTTCCAGTACCAGTGCGAGTGCCAGTGCCACTGATAGGTCAAACACAGCCCCAGTGATTGCCACGACCACCGTAATGACATCAGCCCCCACCAGTGCATCTGGTTCTGTCACCGAGGACTTAGAAGTTGAAGCAAGCACCGAAGACGATGCCACCATCCCAGACACAGATGTTTCTACCACTCAAGGCACCTCTACAGCTTTAACAACCATAAGTACCACATCGCCCACCACTGCTGCCATCACACCTACAGCCACCACCTCTGTGCCTACTACCGAGACACGTTTCACTACTGTAGGGATTGATGCCACTACCAGTGATAGCATATTGCCGTCAACCCACACAGCATCAGCAACACCTCCTGCTTCTGCCACTACAGAAAGACCTGGAACTTCTACCTCTGTTTCTGTTGATTCTGCCACAACCGCATCACAAGGCACAACAACTGTATCAAGTTCTACTAGTAGTGCATCTATCACTGCTAGAACTGTTTCCAACGCTACTAGCGCATCAGTGGCTTCAGCTGTCACTCACACAGCAAACAACACAAACACTGTTGCTACAACCCAAGTGGGTGTGGGAATCACCAATCGGTAACTGGCACAACTGCTGAAGCTTTAACTCCACAGGAGGAGGCTTCTCCATGAACCAGCAGAAAAGGAAACCTCTAAACATGCCACAGCTCCAGGCAGAGATCCCACGGCTTCACTCACTGATGTCCCAATTTCTCCAGATGATTCTACAACCTTAGAAATAAGCACTCCATCTATGGCTAGCAACACATCCGTGTAACTCACAGGCACCACACTTGTGACTACTTTATTTCCAGCCACAATCCCCAAAGCAGTCACCACTGCTCCTGCAGCCTCTATGTCTTCAGTAACAGATGTCACAGCTACTGCCCATCATCCCACAGTGTGCCCATCATCCCACCACACGTCCAGTTACTCCATTTCTGAAATGATTCTGCAGCTGCTGAAACCACAGCTCCAATGGAATGGACCGACACTCTAGCCATTGCAAACACAGCCTCAGCTTAAGCTACCTCTGCTCCTAGCAGCATATGCCACCGCCACTACTACCATGACAAACATCCTACAAGTGGCATTAAGCCTGCCTGCCTCATGGTGAACTCAATGCAAATGCTTTTTACAAACAGCTGAGTAAGCACAAATTGGCTCATGCAAAAAAAAAAAAAATAGGTGAAGAAATTCAATGGTGTTTTATGTGTCCCCAAACACCTTGAATCACTTCCAGTTACTTCTAATCAGATTATATTTTGGCTTTGCATTTCATAAAATTGATTACTCAAATTTTACATACAATGATGTCAAGGTGTAGGGTATGTTTGATTGCAGAACAGGTGGCGATCAAACCAAGACTAGAATCCACAGGTCTTAATACTTAAGCCCACTTTCAAGATTTAAGAAAGATGATCCCAGTAATGGTGAATAGATTGCAGAAAGAAATCAATTACTTGATTTCTTCTTAAAATAATTACCACTGAGCGCTAACTACAATTTCAGAAACTGTGGTTTGAGAGCTGAGGAGATGGATCTGCAAGGAAAATATATATCACACATGCACAAGGACTAACATTTAGATCTCCAGAACTCACATACATGCTGGGCAGGTCTGATGGCCCACCAATAATCCCAGCACCATGGGATCCCTGTAGCATGCTGGCTCAAGCTCTGAGATCAGTCGAGAGATCCCACCTCAATATAACTGGCAGAAAGAAATCAAGAAAGATGACACCCGATGTCAACACTAGGTCTACACACGCATGTACATTTTGCAGTCCCACAGAAGTGAGCATACATACATACATGAACATACATGTCTCTCTTTCCCTCTCTCTCTCTCTCTCTCTCTCTCTCTCTCTCTCTCTCTCTCTCACACACACACACACACATATACACATGCCCTATACTTTTCAACAAGATTCCAGTTAATGTACAGGTATATATAAAATGATGAACTGATAAATATAATATAAGCATTGGCCTCTGGATATTTCAGACAGATAAATTGTCCTGTGTATATAAGCCCAAACACAAGAATGAGTAAATTACAATAAAGAAATTATAAGTAGTTATTCTAGACAACTTTAATTAGAACAAAGCTAATGTCTTATAGAAATGTTGATGTATTATTATTTACAAGAAATTCCATGTGGAAAAAAACACAATTTAGAAAGTTTTGAAGAATCAAGATACAATATAATGAAGATCTAGTTATTATAGACCCATACGTAAAACTCTGAGATAGGACCACAGATGTGGTTCAGTAGTCAAGCACTTCCCAGGCAGGCATGAGGCTTACATTTCAATACCTAACATTGAAAATTAAAAGAAAACTGTTACTATCAGGTTAGCAGATCTAGGACTATCTCAAAAAAGCACTGTCATAGCATGTATTTGACAGTTTTATTTAAGACTTTGTAGTTGTTACTACTAAGCAGACGAAGACATTCAAAATAGCAGTCATAATGGGCAGGGCCTTTGGTGTAGTGAAATGATGACATGATTTATTCTAAACATAAAACATGAGACAGAATGATTTACTCTAACAGAATTATCAGGTTCCAGGAAGCTGGAAGGTCTCTGGGGACTATACAGACAGAATAGATGAGAATTAGAAATAGAAGAAATAGAAATCCTGAAACACACAATGGTTATGGTACTATGCTCTAATATAGTCATCTTATGTCCTAATATTTCTCTGTATTAAACGGCCCACCGTAATATCTGCCAATATCGCTTCAAGCACTTATCGTCCTCTCTCCACAGAAATGAAGTCGTCCTAGAAATTATGCTCATCTCAGTCTCTCGCTTTCTAAATGTGCTCGCTCTTACTGCTTCAGCTCTTCTTCAATAAATCATTTTAGAACATGTTACTTGCATTACATTTATTTGTGTTGTGGGGCGTGTGTGTGTGTGTGCACAAGTATGGCCCATATTGCAGGAGAGGTCAAAAGGTCAGAGGACTCATACCATGGAAGACATCTTCCTAAACTTCTTCCTTGCAGCTTTCTCCCACCCCACCCCCAACAATACAGAAGCTTTAGCAGACGGGCACTCCAGCATTGTTGGACACCTGCCCAGAGAACATCCAGATGGCTCAGGTGCCCTGGCATTGAACGGTGCTGAGGGGCTTTTTCTCTGGTCCTCGTCCTGGTGTAGAAGGCTGTTTGGTGAGGCAAGAAGCTAGAATTACTTTCTCCCAGGCAGTATTTAAATGTGTGTGTGTGTGTGTGTGTGTGTGTGTGTGTGTGTGTGTGTGTGTACAGATATATATAAATATAGGTAGAAAGGGGGGAGAGAAAGTACATATACCCTTGGAGACAACCATCTTTTCCACCATGCTCAAACTTTCAAACTTAGACCATCAAAGATTTCGGACTCAGTGTTTCAAATATGTATTCCCAGGACCCATAGCTGAAAATTCAGAGTTTGAAATATAAAATTTTTTGAACTCAGAATGTCTCTTTATTTAGTGAGATGATGTTGAGTTGGATATGTGGTGCAATCAGAACTAGCTGATGGTCAAGGTGAATTGAAGCCATGACTGTTGTTGGCTGATTGATGGCTATGGTGTTCATTGCAACAACAACAACAACAACAAAATTACTCCTGAACTTTTGGGAACTTCTGGGAGCCAGCGGAGTCCGGCTCTCCTGGCTTCTTTCCAAGGTTCAGGTTAGTTGCCTCAGCATAGGGAAAGGGACTCAGAAAACTCCTAGTCTGAGAAATGAGCTCACGTGATTGCAGCTCTAGTCACGTTTCTTTATTGTTCTGTTTCAATTCTAATTTCTTTGTCCTAATTGTCTACAATTTCCTAGCTATAATTCTCCATCTCAAATCTAATTCTAATTCCATTTTCAATCTGTTACAAATCTCTGTTCCAATTTATTTTTAAAAAAAATTTATTGATTTTATTAAGCTATCTATACATTTTTCTCTGCTCCCCTCCCTTTCTCTCCCCTTCCCTTCTACCCTCTTGCAAGGTCCCCATGATCCCAATTTACTCAGAAGATCTCGTCTTTTTCTACTTCCTATGTAGATCAGATCCATGTATGTCTCTCTTAGGGTCCTCATTGTTGTCTAGGTTCTCTGGGATTGTGAACTGTAGGCTAGTTTTTCTTTGCTTTATGTCTAAAAGACACTTATGAGTGAATACATATAATATTTGTCTTCCTAGGTCTGGGTTGCCTCACTAAATATGATGTTTTCTAGCTCTACCCATCTGCCGCCAAATCTCCAGATGTCACTGTTTTCTTCTGCTGTGTAGTATTTCCATTGTGTAAATGTACATTTTACTTCTTCATTCTTTGGTCGAGAGACATTTAGGTTGTTTCCGGGTTCTGGAGATATGAGATTTGACCCCAGTGTTGGGGAGTCCCACAATTTCTCTCAGAAACCACAGTGGCTGTACAAACCATGGTCTGCTCAGCTTCCCACACCCCGCTTTCCTAAAGTGGTTCATATGTCCTAAAGGTTCATATTGCCTTTCTATTTGTTCTTCCTGAGTTTCCAGGCCCAGGAGGAGGAATGTGGCAATGGGTTGAGACTGGTGCTGTTTGAACCTGTCCATCAAGGTCCTCTAAGGCCCTATACCTCTTAACATTCTCTCAGTTCTTAAGGCCCACCCCCACCACACACACCTTGTTAACCAATGTTTCTAACCCAGTACTTGGCAGGGGAAGACCCTATTCCATTCCCCAGGAGCCTCGGGTAGCCTCTACGTGCCAATTGCAGAGCCTTGTACTTAGTTTGTTATTATTAAAGATGTCCAAGGAGCGAAGGATCCATGACATCAAAAGCAATTATTCGCCTGGACACAGTGTGATCCTTAGTAACTGTATATGTTAAGTCCACTGTGCTCGTTGCTTGTCTCCTGTATGGGAAAAGGTGACTTCTCTATCTTGAACGACAAAAGGATAAGGAAAGGGAAGTTCATGATTAAGATAAATGCAAAGAGAAGAGGCCAATTGAGTCTGCTCCCCTACTTTCACCCTGCAACTGTATTTCAATGTGAACTGTGCAATCTCTGCCAATTTTTCAGAAGAAGGATATCATGCAAACTATGTCTGAATTTCTGAAATATACTTATAGCCCTTGTTCACTGGAACATTAAAGGAGGAGATTAATCCTAAATATATAATCTTAACAGTTTTTAAAAGTGAGTATGCCATGTCAGGAGCTACCCCTCAGAGGAAAAACCAGACAAATCATGTAAGCATTCCAGAAGGTTCCTCTATGCTTCCTTCCAGTAATGGCCCTACATGCAAAACAAACAGCACTGTGACATGTATCACTTCAATCTTGACCTCCAGAGGTCCATTTCTAACTAACGTGTAAGCTAAGCATACTTGTGTAGACAGTACCGTAGGATCGCAAGTGCTACTTTAGGAGGAGCTAGTTCTTCTCCCCACCCCCCCGCATGCCATCCACAGCTCCAAACACTGCAAATCTCAGAGCTTTCCTGACATCATCTTCTTTACCCTTATTGCATTGTTGCTTCTCTTTTAGTTATTTTATTTTGGCTTTAATATTGTTTTCTTTTTGCTTTTTAAAGACATTTTCTGTCTTTTCATCCTATACAGAGCTATATAAAAACTGAGATTAATCTAATTATAGCATTCCTCCTTCCCTTTCCTTCCTAAACTCTCCTATATATGTCTCCTTGATCTCTTTCAAATTCAGTCTCTTTTTTCACTAATTGTTATTGTATGCATATGCATACATCACACATACATATATAATACACACATTATATACATACATATGTAGGTATATATATATATATTCCTAAAAATAACTTGCTCAATCCATATAATGTTATTTGTATGTATGTTTCCAGGGCTCATCATTTGGCACTGGGCAGCCAACTAGTATGCTCTTCCCTGGAGAGGACCATCTCTCCCACTCCCATCTTTCCTTAATTAATTGTAATTCTTTGTGCAGAGTTCAGGCCTCATTGGCTTTTCTTCCTCCAGTTTTGCATGTCCATTGGTGTCTTATTTGTCCGGCTTATGTTTGGATAGTCATGTTGGTGTTACTTCATAGGTATAGCTTCCAACATTGCTAGGAGACAAACTCTTAGAGCAGCTCCCAAATCCTTTTGCTCTTACCATCTCTCTGTCTCCTCTTCCACAATGTTCCCTGACTACTGAAGAACCCAAATATTGCCCAAGATAATCTGGGCAATTATATGCATATATTTGCATGTATAACATATGCAACCCTCAACAACTGTAGAGGGACTAATCAGGCCGTCAGCTTCTTATAATCTTTAATAAGAACTATTCTTAATTCATTTCACATTATTCCCAATTATTTATTAAGTCTTTGACAAAGGCACTGCTGAAAATACAAAAACCGAAAATGTAATACTCATTTTCAAAGAACTGACAGTTTATTTTGGGAGCAAAGTGCTCACTTCCCTTATTTTTCAAATATTAATGGAGAGTTTAATTATTTTTCAGCTCCAGGCGTGGAGTAATCAAGCTGGGACAAAATGGGAGAAATCTGAGCAACACATTAAGTAATCAAAACAATATAAATTCATAGCTTCAACAACGAAGAAATCACTGGAAATGTTCTCGGATTTGCAATTTGGGTAAAATTTTAAGAGCTGAGTTAAGACGAACTTTCCAGGCATAATAAAAGGCATGAACAATTTCATAAAAATAAAATTTTACGATTCTATTGAGGCAATGTCTGATTCTACACGTCCCCTTAGTATCTACATCTTCAGGCCCAGAGAAAGAGCAGCAGAGCTTGAAAAAGCCCCAGCTCCTCTCACTCAAATAAGTTTCCCTCTTTCAAGTCTCTATAATCACAATAGAGTCTATGGCACTTAGTCAAGACTGACTGTTATTAGTCCTTCAAATCTCACTATGTACGGGACACAATTAGGTTCTAAGATTTCCATCTGTTCCTAGCCCCACACTCAACAGCAATATCTGCCTCACTTCCACCGACTTAACAGCTAAGGATCCATCAGACAACATCTGAGAACACCAGCACAAATGTTCCCACTTTTCTAAAGCCTGTCTTTAGGTGATTAAAGCACGGATGTATTTGAAAGTGATTTTTCTTTTGTTCTATAGCTATAAAAATTTTTCATGAAACAGCCGCATTGTAGAAGCATGATATTTGGGGCAGCCTGAATCCGTATTTCTAGGCTGTGGTCATTGCTATTTGCATCCAGAATAAACTATCTCTTATGTGAAAGCTGTGCTTTCACACCAACAATAGGTATTTTACTCATGAAATGTGTGCTGCCAACAAGGTTAGCGTTTTAGTGCAGTTAAACAACTGTTCTGTGAAAATCATTTTGAGCTAAAAAGGACCATGTTCTCTGTTTCCTAATTCATACCTCCTCCTTCGACATGATCCTTTTGATGAAAAGGTGGAAATGTCTTGTTGGAGCCTCCACGGACGTTAGTGAAAACAAATTCTGGAAACTGAGTATTATTATCAACTGAAAAACAAAATTGAACTATTCACCTCAATGAAAGGGGGGGCAATGAATTAAGACTTCTTAGACTACTAAAGAAAAGAGAGAGGAAAAAAATAGAATTTCAAGATGAAGTTTCTTGATATACAAAGCTTCGGTTTCATTGTCCGAGATTCAACTTTTAAAAGCGGTAGGCGGAAATCTTTAGATCTTAAAAGATGAGTTTGTGCCAGCTAAGGATTCTGCGTCTGAGGCTATTGACTTCCTTGAAATGAAAAACCTGTATATATAATCTCTAATTGAATCAACTTTCCATCCTTAAGTACATTTTACTGCACTACATTTCCAAATAATTGCTTCAATTCCCTTGAAGAGCGATACTGATGTCATGGAAATGGTACTGCCAAGCTCCTAAGTGATAACATTACAATTGTTCTTATTGAGGCATTGACTATAACTGGGTATTTGGCACTTGTTCAAATGTGTAATGAAATAGTATTAAGGTGAGCCAGAACATAAGAAAAATTGAGAAAGCTTCCCCAAAATATTGCTAAAGAGGTTGAATTAACTAGTTTTTCCAGCTCTTTTTATCACAATCAATATGGGATTGTATGTGTTATATGAAAATATATATGAGTAAAAATGTATAATTACAAATTTGGAAATTTCAGAATGCCTAGATTGGGCAAGAATATGGCCACCCAGAAAGTCCAGGCTGAAGCGCTATCCCATCTGGTAACCCATTCTTGCAGCACCGCCTGAAGTAAAGTGACCGAAATTCAAGAGACATTTAGACTCATGTTTTTAATGGAGGTTTTAGAACACATACCAATAAATAGCTCCAGCAAGCAGCATGGTAGGAGTGTTCTATTTTTGTCCACTATATACATGAAACAGTTTCAGAAACTAGATGTAACTACTTTCAAGCTTACTAAAGGAAACAAATGTTCAAGAGATTGGCATGCTATTTACATGCTTTAAGAGAGAAAATATACGCTGTTATATGGTACTTAATTTCTTTGTATTTTAACTGTATTTTTTCAGATATTGAGCATATCACAATCCTGTCTTTAAAAAAATAACAGCCTATAAGGCAGCAATCTACTAAAGCGTGTAAGCTAGTAAATGATCATATTCCTAAAATGCTACTGTAGTGTATTGAATTTTTGCAAGGATACAGAAAGGAACACTTTTAAAGAAGAATGTGGCATTAGAAGCTTAGGAGTTAGTATTTTAAAGACTTTTTAGTCTTTAAGATATGAGCCTTGCCTCTTTAAATTTGGCCATAAACTTCACTGCCTGTCTGAAAATACAATTAGGAAAGTCAGAAGACACTCCCTCTCTTCTCTTTTGTCTTAGGATTAGCTCAGAAGCAATCTCTTAGATGTGGCTCCACCCCATCCACCCAAACTCGTCCCACTTCTGCTGCCAAATAATAAAGGAGGAAGATCAGGAACCTCTGTTTGTTCCTCAGATTTATGGTTTCTCAGTCCAAATTTATCCTGATGTGTTGATGAAAATCTGAAGCCAGAAGGCAGAAGAGAAACTAAAGAATCCTTATAAGGTAAATACTGAATAAATCAGAACTTTTAGAGGAATTTTTTCTTCGAATATCCACTTTTTCTGATAATTCTTTTGTTTGGACTTCAACTGTGACTGAATGTAGATGCCTTAATTAAGAAAATGCAACAAATAGATAAAAAAATCTTAACATGAAAATGAAAATAAATTTATAAAATGAGATCTTTGCTGTAGTATTCGGGGGAAAATGTGTTTGCAAGCTACACGGCTGACTCCTTCCTATTTCTGACTATAAGATATAGAAAGAGACAAACACTGTCTTGCTCTGCCTGGTTAAAAACTGTTGATGTTAGCAAAGAGAGAACTTTATTCACACATTATCATTTCTGACAATGGACCAAAAGGAGCTAAGTATTTTCTATTACTAGTTAAACAGATATCTTACCTTAATGTCAATACTAGTGGAACATACATAAATTATTTCCAATACTAGTAGAACATAAATTATTTCTGCTTTTTTTTTGTTTTGGTTGGTTGGTTGATTGGTTGGTTGGTTTTTATTTATTTATTTATTCTTCTTTGTTGTTGTTGCTGCTGTTTGGGTTTCTCTAGACAGAGTTTCTCTGTGTAGCCCTGGGTGTCCTGGAACTTACTATGTAGACCAGGCTGCCTCTCCCTCCTGAGTGCTGGGGTTAAACTTATGTACCACCACCTCCTGGCATATTTCTGCTATTTTTTAAGTTCGCATCTATTGCAATTCAATGGACAAAAAACAGAAAAATTCTGTACCTTTCCTTACAGGGAATTCCTACAAGACAAGATGAAGATCTTGATCCTGGCTGTGACCACCTTGAATTTTGTGACTTACTTTCCAGTAAGTTTTTTGTGTATTTAAGATAACACTATTTTTAAAGAACTAAATATTGAGGGGAGGAAATAAACCTAGATTATAAATTATCTAAGAAACAGCTATTTGTGAATAAAACATCATTGCATTTTATATTCTATTTATGGAATAGAAATGTACTTTTATAAGGGATACCAAAGATTACTGGATATCCCTCAGAAGGAAACTACTTAGAGATGATTTGTGCTGATGTGAATAACTGCCGTCTATCTGCTAATGATATGAAACATAGATTATTAACTAATTGAACTTCAGTTGGCTTTGCTTATGCCAAAGGGACAATAGGTAATCCTACTGAGGAAGACTCTCCAAAGAAAAAACCTTCACCTTTCTCTGATAGAAGTTTATTTTTTTTAATTACTTCTATAAGCTAGCCCTGGAGATGCACACCTGCACCAGAGCTACTCAGGATGCCAAGATCTAAAGATAACTGGTTCAAAGCCTGCCTGGGCTACAGAGTGAGTTTAAGGTCACCCTAGGCAACTTGGCAAGATCCTACCTCAAAAATTAAAGGTCAAACAAGAATTAAGGATACAATTAGGGGTAACTTTCTTGCCTAGCAATGTAAGGTCTTGGGTTTAATTCCTAGTGTCACAATTAATTATTTAATCATAAAGTTAAACAGACCATGCCTGGTAATATAAAATTTGAAAGGTTCTCTGTACACATTTTTTACTCTATAATAGATTGCTTACTGGGACTTAAGCATGGAGGGTACTTGATTCTAACACCAGCTTCTCCTCACAGTGATATTGTGAATTTCTAACTTAATTAAGGAGAAATTTATTAAGACAAAAGTAAAGACCTTCTGAATGCTGTTTTATTTAATAGATTTGGTTCTATGTGTTGATGTGTGGTTTGTTTTCATGAAATATCTACAAGGAAAATGTCATACAAAAGACTTGTACTTCTTTCCCTTTAGTATAATGGGAGTCAGGAAATACACAGTAAGAGAAAGCAACATTTTTCTGCCAATCCACCTTTATCCAACTATACAGCAAGTAACACATCATCCATCCTAAAAACCGAAGAAAATTCACCCACAGAAGATTTAAGTAGCTATTCAGCACCTTTAAAAGAGATAGTAAAGATTACTGGATCTCCCTCAGAAGGAAACCGCTTAGAGATGATTCGAGAAAACTTGCATAACTTCCCTCCATCGGGTAATGATGTACTACATAGATTATTGACTAATTGGACTTTAGTTGGCTTTGCTTATGCCAAAGGGACAGTAGACAATCCTACTATGGAAGACTCTCCAAAGAGCAATGCTTCACCCTCCTATGATGCTATCCAGGATAAATCTTCTATTTCCAGCTTTGCAGCTAGTTCCCAAATAACACAGAGAAGGAGAAGGAAGTCACTTTCTAGGGAAAGCAGCATCTCATTACCTGCGTCACTAACCCACTACCAGGTCAGGATGGAATTGCCTGATGTTGCTGACTTAGATACAGACTCAGAAATAACTGAGAGTCATGAACACTTCCCATCATGGTTTGCTTCTGATTCTGCTACAAATATGCAAAATTCTATGGAGAAGTTCATTGCCTTGGCAGATGAGGGTCCTATTGACACATCAAGTGAAAACAGTTTTCTTACAACTGGTACCACTACTAATGACGAAGCAGAACAAGAAGATGTAATTTTTATTGACTCTACAGCCCCTATAGAAAAAGGTATATTTACTCCAAGAAGACACTTTGGAAGTTTGATAGACAGGGAAATATCCAGTGAAGAAAAATCAACATTTTATACAGAAGTAGAGTCTGAATCAGAGGAAGATGTTTTTCAAGAAACAGAAGATATTCCATCTTCAGATAATTTAAATCACTTTGAATTAGGATATAATAGCTTTGAAATGGATGGCTTTCTAGATAGCAACATTGCAAATTCCCTTTCCAAATTAATTATTATACCTTGTACTGAAATAACAATAAGTGACAGAGACCTTTATGTTCCTGAGGAAGAAAATGTTGATACCCTATATGTCACTAGCCCTATAAACAAGAAAATAAACTTTAAGCCTATGGCCACCAAAACAAAATTTAATAGTTTAGATGTAAGTTCAGGTATTAAGAAAAACATAGGTATAGGTGATGTTGAAGTCTCTACACCCAGTAATTCTGTTCACCAAATTGAAAGAATGGGTTACTCTAGACCACTTAATACATACTATGATGATATCTCTAAACCAATTATTATTGCTATGAAAGACCTAAAAGACCCATATGTTACCTGGGAAACAGTCAAAAATAAGCAACTGTCTTCCACAATGGACAATGGAGACATTATTGATCTCAGAAATGGCTATCAAATGCATACTGACATCAGTGCAAAAAACACTAACAGACCAGCCAACAAAAGAACAACAGCAAGAAATGAAGCAGGCAATAGCTTCCATGTCAATACTGGTATAATAAACAATAACTTGAATAATGAGAAAGAGAAAGTTAAATTAGACTTCCCTTCAATAATTTCTGACTCACCAATAAAGAAATACAACATAAAAATCAATGACTTTGAAACTCTAAAAAGAAAACTGAGTGACCTAGTGACTGCTTCCGGCGGCCAATCAATGAAGAACGAGGAAGAGACTGTATTCATTGCTGACTCCAGTGATCCTTTCGGTCCTCCTCAAGCAACAAACTCTGTGAAGAAACTTTACTGGGCAGCCATTATGGCACAGAAAACTTACTCACCTAATAACATTACCACGGCAGCATCAAATATAGGCATGATTTCAGGCTCTCATGATGATGAAAACATGCTTAATAGCCAAAGACACGAAACGGAAAACTCTTTTGAGGAAGGTGCAACAATGAACTATGAGGCTGATCTCCAGAATGAGGAAAGCATTGAATCAGAGGAGGATGGTACACTTGAGAAAGAAAACATTAACTATTACATTTATGTTCTACCCATGGAAGAAGACTATATTCTTAAAGAAGACAGGCGGGCCACTACACATTACTCAATAAACCCTGATGCATCTGGTACTACAACATTCAGATGGACTAGTCAACCGAGAGCTGGCCAACCAGGATTTCAACATACTGAAAATGCGGTCTCAAAAACTCTCTTTGGAAAACTTAATCCAGAAGTTCAAAGAAAAATGATTGCAACAGACACTACTAGTGACTCTAACCATGATGAACTTTCTAGTGACACCCATTACAGAATGATACAGGAAAATGTCCCAAGCATTTATACCTTTACCCGAGAAACTGTACCTGAGTCTATAAAAAGTGATTCTAGTATTCCAATGAGAGGTGATGTAAATCCTGACAAAGCCATGAAGGGTAGGAGAAGAACAAATTTCATTGCTTCCTTTAATCTGGTTAATGTCACCAAAATGCCTCCAAGTGACACCATCCTTTTCCCTTTCCCTTCTGCCTTGGAATCTAAGGAAGGCAGTGACAACAATGGCACCTCTGCTCCCTCTGTAGAAGATGTCCGTCCCGTGGGACTAAAGTCCCTGTTAATCCCCAATCAGAAAATATCTAGAACTGCTTCTGCTCTTGGTGGCAATGACAGGACATCTTATTCAGCAGTGATGTCACAGGTATCAGAACCAAAGGAAGAACACTGGACTTCCATTGACCACGACTGGAAAGTCATTGATGACCCAAGTGCCGCTAAGCCCTTCTCCCAGGGCTCCGCTGTTCCTCTAGAGGATCTTATGTTTCTTCCAGAGAATATCATAAATGTAGCTGACATACACACCAGTGAATATGGAGACAATAGCAGTGACCCTGACAGCATGGCCTTCTCATCTGATTCAGCCACCCAAGCAGCCACTCACAGTAAAAGAGGGATAAATCAAGATGCTGAGTTTGTAAGTCACCATGTCCAACAGACAGCTGCCAGTCCACCTGCAGAAGAAAGAGCCACCTCGGGAAATGAGGGTAGAACATTTTCCAGTAACGACAAGAGTGTTGTGGAGGAGAAATTCTACATTTCTGGAGACAATATTCCAGTAAATTTAAAAGAGTTAAATGCAATGAAAGCTACCCCACTCCTTTTTAAGCCTGTAGTTGCTTCTACTGAAGAGGAAGGACTTGGAAATCCAGGAGAAACATTTTATCCTGGCTCCACAGGGAGCACAGCACAGCTAAGACAGGTTCAGGCTCGAGATTCACTTCCTCTTGGGAGCCTGGATCAGCAGAGCACAGACTCTTCCACTAACGATTCTCACTTGCCCAGCAAAGTGGCCTTTTCTCTTCTTGGCTTCACTAAAAACAAAAACTCTAAATCTGATCCAGCACTCATTATAGAAGAGGCAACAACAAAAATGAGTGATAACTCTTTTATACCTGATGATTTACTTGCTCTATCAGATACTGAAGTCCCTTCAAATGATGATGCAACCTTTATAGAAGACCTAAATAATATCCTAGATGGGGAAAAGGGTATAGTTTCTGTCAAATGGAATGATATGATTCAATACGGTGCAATTCCTTTCATGGAAAACTCGTCAGCAGAGTTACATATGGAGCCTGAGGTGAGGGAAAATAAAGGAAATTATATAGACCTCACTACCTTTGGTCTTGATGAAAATACCCTTGAATTTCCATCAAATGAAAATACATTCTATGCTCTAGAAGAAGAAAGGAGCCCTACAATAAGGAAACCTACCATCATGCAAGGAGTTCTTCATAGAAGAATTGGATCTCCTGTCCCCTTTCCCTCAACACATGTCACTGAGAATCCATCAAAAGAAAATGTTGTAGAGTCCAAGTCTGAACAAAAGTACAATGTATGGTTTTTACGAGGAGCAAATTCTGATTCTAGCAATAATGGTACTTCTGTCCAATATTTGCCTGCCCCATTCTATAATAAGCCATCAAGACTCATGACTACCCACTTCCTCACTAACCAGAATGGCAAATTTTCCACCAAGATCTCAGATGGTTTCACTCTAAAGGGGGGCAGCATAAGCAGAAGAGAAGGAGAGGACACTGAGAACATCAATACTTCTGATGCAGAACCAGTGACAGCCGAGATAGAAAGAAGGGAATTCCCAAGCAAAATCTCTGTTCCCACCATGAAGTTAACTAAAGTAATAGGCAGAGAACAGCTCCCCAGAAAAGGGCTCCCAGCCACAGCTTTCAATGCCCTTTGGGCAGCCAATGGCACAATGCCACCAAAGTCAAAATATAATGAAAACAAAGCTTCAAGGGAAGAGAGTTACAATTCTAGAGCCATTCCTTCATATCCAGGAAGCATCAACACAGAAAGTGAATTTCCCTTTGTTTATGGAGATTCTGAGGCAAAATTCCTTAAAAAGTCATCTGCTTTATCACATATAAAGAAAACTAATACTTCACCTCATATAACTAGTCTTACATCAGCGGAAACCAATGAATGGAGAGGTGTTATGAACCATGAAGAAAATGCTAGATCTGGAGAACCCCTAATTCTACCAACAACTGAAAACATCAACCTCATTCCTGAAGACATAGCCAAGCATTCTGTCCTCATGAGTGATAAACCCTTGTCTGATTACTCTGAGTTAGAATCTGTGCCCACAGACATCATTGAATACATTGATCACATTGGTGAAACAAATAATCAATATAACCAAGTCATCAGACGCCAAAAAGGCTTAAATCGCCTTACATTTACCTCAACTTTTCCTCATCAAGCTTCAGCAAATGTTATCAGAAATTCTATAAATAGTGATGCAGACTCATCATCTACTACGAAGAGTGAAAATACGTCAGAGATGACACATTCACAGGACAGCAGCATTCCTTTGGCTGAGTTTGCTGTCATCACTAATGATGGATTTTCCTTCCTCAATGATTCTGAAGATCTAAGTGACATGGCTATCCTCCCTATCTCTCCAGTGAATACAATGAATGTTATGGAAGATGCGCTCATTCTGGACACTGACAGCAGTTACGAAGGAGATTCTGTGCTGTCTGAAGAAGATAATAATAGGACCAGAGGGTCTCAAGCTCAACAGAGCTCTGAAAAGCATGGAGACATTCCTGATGTCTCTACTGAGTATCTTGAAACCTCGGGCCAAATGACAAGTGACTTTTTGACTAATATTCCAGCTGCATGGTCAGATATTCTTGAAACAAAGACTGATTACATTAACTTTATTAATGATGAGAATGTGTTTACTGCTGATTCCAATGTCCGTTTCAGTCCTACTCAAGCAAAAAACCCTGTGAAGGAACATTCCTGGGCAGCCATTATGGCACGGAAAACTTACTTACCTAGTAACACTACCACAACAAAAGTAGGCATGACTGCAGGTTCTCATGATGCTGAAAACACACTTAAAAACCCAAGATATAAAATGGGAAACTCTATAGAGGATGATACAATGCTGAATTACGATGCTGCTCTCCAGCATGAAGAAACCATTGAATCAGAGAAGGACAAGACACTTGAGAAAGAAAACATCAAGGATTATATTGCTGTTGTACCCATGGAATATGATTATATTCTTAAAGATGATAGGCTGACTACTACACATTATTCAACTAATCCTAATGTGTATGAAACTTCAACATTCAGAGGAACTATGCCACCAAGAGCTGGCCAACCAGGATTTGAAAATGTGGTCTCAAAACATTGGCTTGGAAAACTTAATCCTGAAGTTCAAAGAAAAATGATTGCAAGAAACACTACTAGTGACTCTAATTATGATAAACTCTTTAGTGATACTACTTACAGAGCAATACAGAAAAATGCACCAAACATTTATGCCTTTACCCCAGAAACTGTGCCTGAGTTCATAAGAAGTGATTCCAGTATTCCAATACGGAATAAAATAAATCCTGGCAAAGCTGTGAAGGATAGCAGCAAAGAAACTTTAATAGCTTCTTTCAATCTGGTTAATGTCACCAAAATACCTCCAAGTGACACCATCCTTTTCCCTTCCCCTTCTGCCTTGGAATCTAAGGAAGGCAGTGACAACAGTGGCACCTCTGCTCCCTCTGTAGAAGATGTCCGTCCTGTAGGACTAAAGTCCCTGTTAATCCCCAATCAGAAAAGATCTAGAACTGCTGCTGCTCTTGGTGGCAATGACAGGACATCTTATTCAGCAGTGATGTCACAGGTATCAGAACCAACAGAAGAACACTGGACTTCCATTGACCAGGACTGGAAAGTCATTGAGGACCCAAGTGCCGCTGAGCCCTTCTCCCAGGGCTCCGCTGTTCCTCTAGAGGATCTTATGTTTCTTCCAGAGAAAAACATAAATGTAGCTGACATACACACCAGTGAATATGGAGACAACAGCGGGGACCCTGACAGCATGGCCTTCTCATCTGATACAGCCCCCCAAGCAGCCACTCACAGTAAAAGAGGGATAAATCAAGCGGCTGGGTTTGAAAGTCACCATGTCCAACAAACAGGTGCCAGTCAATCTGCAGAAGAAAGAACCACCTTGGGAAATGAGGGTAGACCATTTTCCAGTAATGACAAGGCTGTTGTGGAAGAGAAAAACTTCACTTCTGCAGACAATATTCCAGTAAATTTAGAAGAGTTAAATGCAACAAAAGCTACTTCACTCCTTCCTAATCCTATAGTAGCTTCTGCTCAACAAAAAGGAATTTGTATTGAAAATCCAGGAGAAAAATTTCATCTCGGCTCCACACTGAGCACAAAAAAGCTGACACGGGTTCAGGCTCGAGATTCACTTCTTCTTGGGAACCTGGATCAGACAAGCATAGACTCTTCCACTAAAGGTTCTCACTTACGCATGAAAATGGTCTTTTCCCCTCCTGGCTTTATGGAAAATAAAAGTTCTAAACTGCTAACAACTGAAAGCATCATCTTTATTCCTGAAGATTTAATCAAGAATTTTGTCATCATGGGTGATCAACCATTGTCTGATGCCTCAGAGTTAGAACCTGAAGCTTCTGGTACAACTGTGTTCATGGATCTCGTTAACGAACCTGATAATCAGGCTAACCAAGACGTCAGATTTCAAATAGGCTTGAAACACCTTATGTTAAATTCAAGATTTCCCCATACAGCTTCAGTAAATGTTATCAGAAATTCTATAAATAATGCAGAGTCATCGTCTACTATAGAGAATGAAAATATGTCAGAGATGACACATTCACAGGACAGCAGCATTCCTTTGGCTGAGTTTGATGTCATTAATAATGATGGATTTTCCTTTGCTGATGATTCTGAAGATGTAGGTGACATGGCTTCCCTCCCTTTCTCTCCAATAAATACAATGCAAACTATGGAAGATGCGATCACTCTTGATACTGGAAGCAGTAATGAAGGGGAGTCCGTGCTGCCTGGAGAAGTTAGTAATCAGTTCAAAGGATCTCTAGCTCTAAAAAGCTCTGCAAAGCGTGGAATCATATCTGATGCCTTCGCTAGGTATTATGAAAGCTCTAGCCCTCTAACAAGTGAAAGTTTGACTTATACTTCACCGCCATGGTCAGACACATTGGAAACAAAGACTGATTACATTGACGTCATTAATGATGAAGAGACTGTGTTTAATGCTGATTCCTTTGTCCCTTTCAATCTTCCTCAAGCAAGGAACCCTGTAAAGAAACTCTCTTTGGCATCTATTGTGGCACAGAAACCTTATCTTCCTAATAAGACTACCATAAGAGCATCAAAAATAAGCACAAAGGCAGTCTTAAATGATGCTGAAAACACACGTAATAGCCCAAGGTATGAATCAGAAAACTCTGCTGATGAAGCTACAGAACTGAACTATGATCTCCAAAATAAGGAAAGCTTTAAATCAGAAGAAGACAAGATACTTGAGGAAGAAAACATCAAAGATGACATTTATGTTGTGCCCATGAAAGATGATTATATACTTAAAGAAGACAGGCTGGCTACTACACATCATTCAAATAACCCTGGTGCATATGATACTACAAATTTCAGAGAAACTCTTCAACCCACAGGTGATCAAGCAGTATTTGAAAATACTGAAAATGTGGTCTCAAAACCTCAGCTTGGAAAACTTAATCCTCAAGTTCAGAGAAAAATGATTGCTACAAACAGGAGAGGTGACTCTAACCATGATGAACTCTCTAGTGATAACACTTACAGAACGATAGAGGAAAACATCCCGAGCATTTATACCTTTATCCCAGAAAATGTTCAATTTTTAAGAAGTGATTACAGCATTCCAAAGAGAGGTAATGTAAATGCTGACAAAGCTATGAAGAATAGGAGCAAAGAAACCTTAATAGCTTCTTTCAATCTGGTTAATGTCACCAAAATGCCTCCAAGTGACACCATCCTTTTCCCTTACCCTTCTGCCTTGGAATCTAAGGAAGGCAATGACAACAGTGGCACCTCTGCTCCCTCTGTAGAAGATGTCCGTCCTGTAGGACTAAAGTCCCTGTTAATCCCCAATCAGAAAAGATCTAGAACTGCTGCTGCTCTTGGTGGCAATGACAGGACATCTTATTCAGCAGTGATGTCACAGGTATCAGAACCAACAGAAGAACACTGGACTTCCATTGACCAGGACTGGAAAGTCATTGAGGACCCAAGTGCTGCTGAGCCCTTCTCCCAGGGCTCCGCTGTTCCTCTAGAGGATCTTATGTTTCTTCCAGAGAATATCATAAATGTAGCTAACATACACACCAGTGAATATGGAGACAACAGCGGGGACCCTGACAGCATGGCCTTCTCATCTGATACAGCCCCCCAAGCAGCCACTCACAGTAAAAGGATAAATCAAGCTGCTGAGTTTATAAGTCACCATGTCCAACAGACAGCTGCCAGTCCACCTGCAGAAGAAAGAGCCACCTCGGGAAATGAGGGTAGACCATTTTCCAGTAATGACAAGGCTGTTGTAGAAGAGAAAGTTTATATTTCTGCAGACAATATTCCAGTAAATTTAGAAGAGTTAAATGCAATGAAAGCTACTTCACTCCTTCCTAATCCTGTAGTTGCTTCTGCTCAACAAAAAGGAATTTGTATTGAAAATTCAGGAGAATCATTTTATCCTGATTCCACAGAAAGCACAGAACAGCTAAGACTGGTTCAGGCTCGAGATTCACTTCCTCTTGGGAACCCTGGTCAGATGAGCACAGAATCTTCTAGTAAAATCTCTCAGTTCCCCATGAAAATGGCCCTTTCTTCTCCTGGCATTATGGAAAATAAAAGTTCTAAACTGCTAACAACTGAAAGCATCATCTTTATTCCTGAAGATTTAATCAAGAATTTTGTCATCATGGGTGATCAACCATTGTCTGATGCCTCAGAGTTAGAACCTGAAGCATCAGGAACCACTGTCTTCATGGATCTCATTAACGAACCTGATAATCAGGCTAACCAAGACGTCAGATTTCAAATAGGCTTGAAACACCTTATGTTAAAATCAAGATTTCCGCATAAAGATTCAGCAAATGTTATCAGAGATTCTATAAATAATAATATGGACTCATCATCTACTATAGAGAATGAAAATATGTCAGAGATGACACATTCACAGGACAGCAGCATTCCTTTGACTGAGTTTGATGTCATCACTAATGATGGATTTTTCTTCCTTGATGATTCTGAAGATTTAGGCGATATGGCTTCTCTCCCTTTCTCTCTAATGAATACAATGCACACTATGGAAGATGTGCACATTCTTGACACTGACGGCAGTTATGAAGGAGAGTCTCTGCTGCCTGAAGAAGATAATAATAGGACCAAGGTATCTCGCGCTCTAAAAAGCTCTGCAGAGGAGGGGATCTTTTCTGATGCCTCCACTGGTTATCATGTAACCTCTGACCCACTAACAAGTGACTTTTTGACTAATAATCCAGCTCCATGGTCAGACACATTTGAAACTAAGACTGATTACATTGATGTCATTAATGATGAAGAGGCTGTGTTTAATGCTGATTCCTTTGTCGCTTTCAATCTTCCTCCATCAGGAAACTCTGTGAAGAAATTCTCCTCAGCATCTTTTATGGCACAGAAAACCTACCTTCCTAATAAGACTACCATAAGAGCAACAAATTTAAGCACAGCTGCAACCTCAAATGATGCTGAAAACACACTTCATAGGCCAAGATACGAATCTGAAAATGCTGTTGTTGAAGATGCAAAACTGAACTATGAGGCCAATCTCCAAAATAAGGAAAGCATTAAATCAGAAGAGGATGATACAGTTGAAGATAAAAACGTCAATTACTATTTTTATATTGTACCCATGGAAGATGGTTATATTCTTAAGGAAAACAGGCTGGCTACTACACATTATTCAATTAACCCTGATGCATATGATACTAAAACTTTCAGAGAGACTCTTCAACCCAGAGCTGGCCAACCAGGACTTAAAAATACTGAAAATATGGTCTCAAGACCTCAGCTTGGAAAACTTAATCCTCAAGTTCAAAGAAAAATGATTGCAAGAAACACTAATAGTGACTCTAATCATAATGAACGCTTTAGTGATACTACTTACAGAGCAATACAGGAAAAAATCCCAAACATTTACACCTTGACCCCAGAAACTGTGCCTGAGTTCATAAGAAGTGATTCCAGTTTTCCAGTGAGAGGTGATGTAAAACCTCACAAAACTGTGAAGGATAGCACCAAAGAAACTTTAATAGCTTCTTTCAATCTGGTTAATGTCACCAAAATGCCTCCAAGTGACACCATCCTTTTCCCTTACCCTTCTGCCTTGGAATCTCAGGAAGGCAATGACAACAGTGGCACCTCTGCTCCCTCTGTAGAAGATGTCCGTCCTGTAGGACTAAAGTCCCTGTTAATCCCCAATCAGAAAAGATCTAGAACTGCTGCTGCTCTTGGTGGCAATGACAGGACATCTTATTCAGCAGTGATGTCACAGGTATCAGAACCAACGGAAGAACACTGGACTTCCATTGACCACGACTGGAAAGTCACTGAGGACCCAAGTGCCGCTGAGCCCTTCTCCCAGGGCTCCGCTGTTCCTCTAGAGGATCTTATGTTTCTTCCAGAGAATATCATAAATGTAGCTGACATACACACCAGTGAATATGGAGACAACAGCGGGAACCCTGACAGCATGGCCTTCTCATCTGATACAGCCACCCAAGCAGCCACTCACAGTAAAAGAGGGATAAATCAAGATGCTGAGTTTGTAAGTCACCATGTCCAACAGACAGCTGCCAGTCCACCTGCAGAAGAAAGAGCCACCTCGGGAAATGAGGGTAGACCATTTTCCAGTAATGACAAGGCTGTTGTAGAAGAGAAAGTTTACATTTCTGCAGACAATATTCCAGTAAATTTAGAAGATTTAAATGCAATGAAAGCTACTTCACTACTTCCTAATCCTGTAGTTGTTTCTACTCAAGAGGAAGGACTTGAAAATCCAGGAGAAACATTTTATCCTGATTCCACAGGGAGAACAGAACAGCTGACACGGCTTCAGGCTCGAGATTCACTTGCTTTTCTGAACCTGGATCAGCCAAGCACAGACTCTTCCACTAAAGGTTCTCATTTACCTATGAAAATGGCCTTTTCTTCTCCTGGCTTTATGGAAAATAAAAGTTCTAAACTGCTAACAACTGAAAGCATCATCTTTATTCCTGAAGATTTAATCAAGAATTTTGTCATCATGGGTGATAAACCATTGTCTGATGCCTCAGAATTAGAACCTGAATTATCGGATATCATTGCGTTCATGAATCTCATTAACGAAGCTTTTAATCAAGATAGCCAAGTCATCCGCCTTCAAACAGGCTGAATCTCATTACCTTGAGCTCAAGTTTTCCTTGTCAAATAGCATCAGAAATTCTGTAAATAATGATGCAGGCTCAATACTATGGAGAGAAAAAAAGATTATACCAGAGATGCTACATTCACAGGACAGAAGTATTCCTTTGACTGAATTTGGTATCGTGGCTAATGCCGGATTTTTCTTACTTGATGATTCTGAAGATTTTGTCATCATGGCTTCCCTCTCTTTCTCTCTAATGAATACAATGCACACTATGGAAGATAAGCTCATTCTTGCACTGACCGCAGTTGTGAAGGTGAATCTGTGCTGCCTGGAGAAGACAATAATAGGATCACCGAGTATCAAGCTCAACAGGGCTCTGAAAAACGTGGTGACATTCCTGATGTCTCTACTGACTATCGTGAAACCTCTGGCCAAATAACAAGTGGCTTTTTGACAAATATTCCAGCTGCATGGTCAGATATCTTTGAAACAAAGATTGATTATACCTATTCCATTAACAATTATGCTTCTTCGAGATTAAAAATGATCTTATATTGGACTCCCTGGGCATAATTTCTCTTCCCTTTCATTTTGACATAGATTTCGATGAACATAGATGACATTTTTTTTCCTTGGGATAAACTACGCCTAGTATATTGTACTACATAGATATTATATCTGAGATTAGTGATTGTGAGCATGTTTCAGATAATTATGTCTTTGAGTTAGTAAATAAAGCAAAAAATGCCCCTATTACAATGAACATATTCTGATCTATCCCAAAGACAAGTGCATATCATACATAACATACCACAATTAATGCTTTATATGGTCTATCTAAAGCAATACCTTCAGAGGTACAAACAGAAGAAAGTTAGTAATCTGTGGCCCCTAGAGAGGAAAACGAGAACATTGATACTGGTAGCATTGTCTTCCAAGATGCTGATGACTGTGAGTGTGACAAAGCTCGTATATTCGTAGCTTATATCCTATCTGATGGAAGTCCGAATTTATCTTCTATTTTTCTAATAAAACATATTTTGGAGAAAATACAACAAATGTTAATGATGACAATGCGGTTCTCTCTGAAAACTCTGACTTAGGAAATAATCACCACTCATTTTCTTTTCAGACACAGAATCACAATGGATACTGCTGCCATGCTATCAAAAATAGTCAAATGTTTTCTTAGGAAATACCAAGTGCCTATTGCTTATAAGATATTTATGTCCTTAGAAGCAAAAACTACCACCTCCAATATAGCTGCTTTCACTGAAAATGGAGCAGATGTATTACGATATCTGATTCAAGGCTTGGTGCTTCTCGGTTAGTTCTACTTTTCACTGATTTCTACAAAAATAAAGAATTTTTAATCAGTACAGGTATTAATTCTTTTTTCTGAAAGTTGTCTTCTATTAAGCCAAAATGTCTACTCTCTCATTTAGGACAATGGTAACAAAGAGAAACATGCACAGGTCTAATCTACATGGGAAGTAGAAAGTAGAAAAAGACAAGATCTCCTGAATAAATTGGGAGCATGGGGATCTTGAAGGGGTTGAAGTAGAAGGGGAGAGGCAGGGAGGGGAGCAGAGAAAAATGTAGAGCTCAATAAAAAATCAATAAAAAAAGGAAAGAAGAGAAAGTGTCATGTGAGAAATAATAACTTTTTTTATTTACTAACTCAGAAATATGTAGATATATAAAATCTTTCTAAATAGAAATTCTGGTGTCCGGTTGTTGTCTAGTTGATTCTTTGAAAATTGTACATGCCATATTTCCTGACCCCTCTCTGCACAAATGAAGTGTCAACAATGAACATCATTTTGATGTCAGCATTTATGGTTTCTAAGTATGTTATCCCAGAAAATCATAAATGTGCCTTCCTGTGAACTTATTAAAAATATCCCTGTTTTTACTAAGAGATTCCACTTTTCATATAAGACTTTTACCATAATCCAGAAGAAGTTACTACTTAGAAGAATGCATAAGCACCGGGGCAAATTCCTCAAGTTTCAAGCAAATGAAATACACACATGAATCAAGCAAGGTTTTGTTAACACTGCCAAAATAAGACTTGACAGTAGGTGTAACTTGGAAACCTTACTAAGCAAGGATAAAGTGTACCAAATAATAGGATCTGGTTTCTGACTATGAAGAGGTTGTTATGCATATTAGATAAAATTTACATATGGTAATTAGGACTGTTAAGTCAAGAAATATCTGGGTTGGCAGTGATCTTTAAAGGGATACAGTTCTTCACACTATATTCCCTGAAAGAGACAGTCTATTTCATTTCAAGACTTAAAATTCAGCACATACTTTGTAAACTTTAATGGATTGTATACAAAATAAAGTGTATCTTTCAAAAATGAAGGGCTTGAAAAGCAGAGATGGTAAGAACACTTGCCTTTCAGAAGAAATAAGAGGACTATCTATACTCAATGGGATTCTATCTCACAGTAAAACTAATAATAAAAGGGTTGATATGACCACAAAAACAACCCTGAAAATTAAATGTTATTTTGAACTTGCCGTCAATGAAGATGGAACTCTCTCTTCATCTGGCATAGCCTGCTGGAGATCACAGGCTCATGAAAGAATATGTTCTTCATGGTTCTAATTCTGTTCAACACACAAATATCCTATCATATACAATAGCTGATTTGAGAATGACTATTATGTGTCTTCCTTTATTAATTTGTGATATTTCTATCTAAAACTAAATAACCTGGACCTATCTTACAATTTCCTTTTCTGTGACACACACGACATTCCCTAGATCAGCAAAGACACTGGGGGAATGGTGTGGTGAGGTGAGCCACAGTCCTCACGTTACATAGTCAAGGCAGGAGAATCCCAAATTCCAGGACAGCCTAGGCTATGTAGCTAGACTCCGTCTCAAACAGTCAACAAACAAAGCAAGAAAAAGGAAAATGAACTATTGTAAAAATCAGTAGTGACAACCTTCTAGTACAAAAACATTTCTGGAGAAAGTATTCTTGATTTTTTAACTGTGTGCCTTAAATCTGTTCTTGTATGTCTACAAAGACTGGTATCATATCTTGGACATTCCATAGCTAAAAGGAAGCTGTGATCTCTGTGTCCATAGTTAAGAAATGTTTTTGTACCTGAGGTGGAGACTGTCACTCAAGTCATGATGCTCCCAACTTTCTGCGCAATTGATGTGTATGAGTGAAAATTCCATTACCTGGTTCATGGGGTAAGAGACTGGCTTTAAACATTTGACACGGAATTTCTTTCCCCTTAATGTAATCATCTAAGCCTTCAAGTCAGCTGTGCAATGGTTGCCTGCTAAAATATTATTATGAAACTTCCATCTGAAATGGATATCTTGTAGAGCAGCTACTGTGACTTCAACTCTGGTTCTTGCTGCTTCATGAATTTAGATAGATGACACCAACTTCCTGTCACAAACTCCTGTCTTCTGAGGTTGAAATAACTTGGGGAGGAGAGAATCCATGAAAACCTAAATCTACAAAACTTGGCCTACTGTTTCTCAAGTTAACTGAAGAAAAGTTTTTCCAATCTATTAACAGTATTGTTATTATTCCTGCTTAAAAATGTAATTTCTCAAAAAAATGACTGAAGTTTTGCTGCACAGTTATCTTCTCTATTTTTATTTCACTATGAAAGTGTTTTTTCAATTTTAGACATTTAAGCATCATGAATCTCAGAGATGTATCTGCACTCGGTGCGCTTGAATCCAGTTACTGAGCTTCGGGCAAGGGGCTGGAGGTTAAAATACACAGACAAACACAGACAAAGAGACAGCGACACAGGTCATCCTTGAATTCCCCAAGAATGCCCCCTTTATTGTGTTCAGGGGCAGATTATATAGAGATAGCCACACCCCAGCCAAACCCACCAGAAACCACTCTCCTGCCATCAGGAACTCCTGAAGGTCTCGTGCTCAGAGCAGCTGTAGGCACTCAGATCAGGGGATTACAAGAAATTCAGGATCTGGGGTCTCACTGCTCCCAACAATGTGGCTCTGCCTTCCAAAGTACACTGTCACTTGATTGTAAAATGGTTGATCTCACACAGATGCTGATAGCCCAGGCATCCAGAGTTTCCATTACTGGTAAGCCACAAAGTACCTACCAAGCTTGTGTGTGTCAGTGTCAAGCGACACCAGCACCGTATCAGAAGGCATATGCCTGTAAGCAGAAATATGGTAAATCCTAGGTTCTCTAAAAATGAAGTATTTAGTGTGGATTTTTATGTTGTAAGCATAATTCCATAATCTTTTCTTCTAATATTAATAGTCATTCTAGTAAATGTCTAATCACAGCCAAGAAACAGCCTCCAAGGGGAGCCTTTGTCATAAGCTGGGTGGCTGATGTAACAATCCCCATGATGACCTGTGCTTCAGTCACTGTACTGATCACTACTCACCTGCCCAGGAAGCCAGTAAGCTCAGAGGAAACACCTGTAAGAGTACTCGGTGCTCCTGTGCCTCATGGCTGAAAATGAATCACCCAAAATTTGTTCTCATCCTCCAAGAGAGAGCAGTAAAACACCAACGGAAGCAGCCATTTTCTTTGGGACTGACAACACCATGCCGAAATCAGAAACTACTATTACCTCTGAAGGAGACCACATTACTTCAGTGAATGAGTGCACACCAGATGGTGATTTTTCTACTACAGCCAACAAGCTCACACCTACAAAGGAAAAAATCAAGGTAGAAGATGATCTTGAGGCCACCCTGAAGTCAACAGCTCTTCCAGAGAAAGAAATTACTACTCCGACTGAAACTACCATCTCTAAAGCTAAGGAGTCAATTACTGAAAATTTCATTCCGGGGAAAATGGGAAGCATCTCACCCCCAGTTGGTACTGTTTCCTTAATAGATCTCTCCAGTAGCGTGGCAAAAGAAGACATCCTCTTAGCCACCATTGACACAGGAGACGAAGAAGACCTACCTACTACCGAGCTCTCTGACACTCTGCAGGACAGCACTGCCCAATCGGAGGACACCGCTGCACTTCCAGATGAAAACCCAGAAACTGATGGTAGCTCCTCCATCAATTCCAATGATCCTGATGATGGAGCTGTCCAGGTCACGGACTCCTTGAGTCCCGAGGCTGAGCTACCTCCCTCTACTGAGAACGAGGTCACCACCACTCCAGACACAACCAACGTTGCAGAAGAGAACATACCTGAAATTGACCTGATTGTTTCAGGGGATAACCCCAAAGCTGTGAGAAAATTAACTGATTCGGATGAGGAAAAATTTATCACTGTTTTTGAACTCACCAACACTGCTGAAAAAGCCAAAGATAACTCAGAAGATACTTTTACTGATGAGGAATCGGCTGATGGAGTCAATGCTTGGGTGGAGAAAGAGACTGGGAATGAAGCTGAGACCCATTCAGTTTTGCTAACTGCCGTTGAATCCAGGTATGACTTCATTGTCCCTGCCTCAGGAACTACCAACATGGTGGAGGAACTGACCGCGAACACAACAGAAGACCTGTCTGAAAATGAAACAGAGGAATCTGAAACTAAGGTCACAGAGGAGTCTCCTGTAGTGACCTCTATAGTAGATACCCCTCTACACAAGGAAGACTCTTCTACCCATGACTCGGGTATTTTCAAATTGCTGAAAGAAGATCCTGATGAGCTAATGATGTAGAAGCAGCAACAGAAGAGAGGCAACATAGAAGTACACAACGAATTAAAAGACAGTCTTATTGTCTAAGTAGTTACTTAACAGGAAAAATCTTGAAAAGAAAAAAGAAAAAACAATGTGGGCATTTAAGGCAAGTACTATTGGACTTAGAAAAGACAGATGTTTATGGACAGAGGTCATGTAGCAGAATATATTTAAGGACAATTTTAAAACCAACAATCTCAATACTTTTCTGGGTATCATGGCTTGTAATGTAACAACTTACCTTAATGTAAAATAAACCATACAAGATTTTAAAGATATGAAGGGGACAGGGGTGAAGAGCCCATCTCTTAAAACAATGAATGTTAGGTACTATTTCAGAAAATTCTGTTATAATTTAGTGAAATTATGGCAAAAAAATCACATAATATGTAAAAATTACTGAAACATATAAAAGTTTTATGAAAATTTTATTCTAAAATTTTTCTTTTTAATACCACAAATATGATTCTCTTCTATTAAAATATATATTTGAAACCCTAACTAATGTCAGAATTAAAACTTCCTTGTAATTGCTTAACACCCATGTGTAACATAAGAAATCAGACATACTTCTTGGTTCATATTTGAGGCTAATTAAAACAAAATATTAGTTTACATATGTGTTCATTTGAAAAATAATGTATAAACATGAGTTGATTTAATGTTCTTACTGTTAAGATTTATATCCTGAATTTTTGTCAATTTTTTTTCAGATCATAAATGAATATCGTACTCTCCTTAGGCAGTTGGCTAGCAATTCAAGGACACGTATCTTCATCTTTTTTTCCTGATACAGACTTTCCAAATAAGTCTGTTGTCATTGTGCTGATTCTCCTCAATAAATCATTCTGGAAGCAACTGGTTAACCATGTGTGATGTGTTTGATATTCTGGTATAAACTCTTAAGAGTCATACAGAAAAAAATTAAAAGTCTTGCTTAAAAAACAGAAATAGCATTATTCTATAAAGATCCATAATTTCCTTTTCTTAAAACTGAAGAAATTAAAACATGCCAAAACACAGAGTAAATAGCAAATATCATGTATGAGAGAGGATGTTTAAGTAGACTCTGGACTAGGATAAGTGTGGTACTGTGTTTAATTCCAGAAACACGTTATTATACAAACATTTGAGATGTATCAGATCATGGATATCACAGCTCATCTCTCAACAATGAAGTACTTGGAAAAAAATAAATTGGAATACTGATTAAACTATATGCTAAAGCCTAAAAAATAAAAATGATAATTTCATCTAAGCAAGTAACAAAAGACAAAGATTAACATACATGACACAATGAATAATCAAAATTATATACAAAATATGAGTAATATATAATTCAAAAGCAAATAACTGGAAGAAAAGTACATTATACTGTACACCGGAAAGACTATTACCCTTGTTACATATATACTTCCCAAAGAGAAATGCCTGGAAAGTCTCACAAACATGACATGACTGCCAAAACATGAGCTGAACAGGGACAACAGGAAGACATACCAAATTGGACAGAAAAGGCCTGCCCACAACATGGCCTCAACCCTCTTCAAGGAATCACAGGTAGCTAAGAAATGCTAAGAATAGGAGAAATAAGATTCCCCAGGGGAGAGCACACCAATTGGTCCAATACAAAATTACTACCCCTGTAAACATGCGTACAAGTATCATTATACAGACTGAGCAGATTGTATTTAGGAATATGTATGTGTATGTAGATATACATGGAGTCATGTAACAATGATTCATGGGAAAAGGGGGCTGAGAGAGGAAAAGTCTATGGGAAGCCTCCTTTATCTCATTTCTCATACCCAGGAAATTCAAAGTTGTCATAATAAAAATCTTTACATTTTAAAGAAAATAGGAATCAGACTGCCTCCATTCCTATAACGTTTTCTTAATCCCAAGATTAAGTAAGTGACATTTTAAAATGCAGTTTGATTATATCCCATACATGTCTGTGCTCAAGTAATCTCCCTAGAGAAACAACATACTAGGATACGGGGGGGGGGGGGGGGGCAGAGACAGACAGACAGAGGAAGAGACACTGACTGGAAATCCAGGTAAGAGCTGTTTCTGCAGAACAGAGGCTCAAGTTCATGGGACTTGCCAAAAGATAAACTCTGCCAGGGTTCCGTGATACAGTCATCTAGAAACCGTTTTCATCCTTAGTCCCATCCACTCTACGGAGCTCATCCTAGTTAAACTCAATGTAAGCAATAATCATATTTTTAAATCATCATAATAACTTATAGGTTAGTACTTAGCAAAACAACAGACAACGTGACACATAAAATTAACCCCACACAGTATATAGATAAGTTAAAATGTTATATATAGCTACTGGATCATTTCATACTAAGCTAATTTCACTGTTATTAATGCACTAACTATCTTATAATGATAGTCTACAGTTTATTCTAGACAAAAATTAATAATTCCCCCAACAGAAGTTAAACATACTTAAAATATCGTGGTGCAAGAGAAAGCTAGAATTGTAGACGCCAACAGATTCAAAGGCCAGATCCTGAAACTATCAGGTCTCTATTTTCCCATGTCTTGCTTACTTCATAGGCCAAATATCTATGTGGGTGACACTTATGCAGCTTCATCTCCTGGGGGGGTGGGGGGGCAGGCCCTAGCAGTGGGACCAAGACCTATCCCTGGTGTGTGAACTGACTTTTTGGAGCCTGTTTCCTTGTCCAGCCTTGATACAGGGTGGGGGGATGACTGGTACACGGCCTCAACTTTGTATACCAGACTTTATTGACTCCCCAAAGGAGGCTTTACCCCTCTGAGGAGTGGATGGGGGTTGGCAAGGAGGAGGTAGAGGGGCAGGAAAAGGGGAGGAAGGGAATACTGGGGTTGAAATGTAAAATGAAAAAAAAATAAATAAAAATATCCATACAGACCTGAGACCTCCTCTCAGTTTAGAACTAGCCTAGCATGTTCCAATCCTAGTGACCTTGGCTTTAAAACGTGTTTCAAAGCTATGCATAAATTGAAAAGACCGACAGTCAAGGAAACACTGTGTCTAGTGGCCTCCAGCTCAGGTTTCAGATAGACAGTATGGTGACCCTTCCCTATGCTCTAATTCTTTACAGTGTGGACTGATACCAAGTGGATTTGCCCTTCTTGAATAAAAGGCATTGCAAATCTGATTATCCACCAGTAGACCTTCTAGGAAAATGCTTCTGCTAATGATTGACATTGCCGTGAAATTAAAGTTTGCTGATATCACAGCAAATGTCAAACTATAAAAGGCTCATGTTTTGCATTATTTAATACTTAGCACATGCTTGTGAGCAAGATATAAAAATCTATTACAAGGGATAATTATGAATCAAGTGGTGAAGAGGGTACTGAGTAAAGAACCAAGTTCTCCCATTTTGTCCTCCGCCTCCATCTATGCCTTGTGTAAGCTATTTCCCGTAAAACATTCCAGCCCTCAGAAATGGCTAGGGGCAAAAGTAACAGGGTAGCCATCTGGAAAGTACAGATAATTGCAGATTGTCCCCACCTGGAGCCGATAAGAAAACTTGACAAGCAACAGGCAAGGTTCAAAAATAAAATTTCTGAAAAGTCCGTAGGCATGAGCCAATCAGGATTGAACCCGTCACCCCACACTCTGCTAATGTAACTTTTCTGGGTTTTGCCTTTAGATAATGCTCTCTACCAGGGTGGGGTACCTCCTCTAGCTCCTGTGCTGAGGAGGTCCCTGCCAGCTTCTATCATGCACACAATAAACCTTGTTTTTGCATTTCCGTGAGTCAGTCTTCCTGGTGGTTTTTTTTGGGTCCCCATGAACTGGGCATACCCATTGCTATGACTGCTATCATTTTTTTCTCATTTTATTGTCCAGGAAGAAAGCCAATGCCCTGGAATGCCAATGTTGTTAAGGTTGAGATAATTTTATAACCATTTAAAATGAATTCTCCAAAATTGTTTTACTTTCATAAGCTAAAGACGCACACAAAAGAGGCTACTACTATCATGTCGTCCCTGACACATCACCATCTGCATTAGACATTACCTTGTACGTGCCAGAGTTTATTGTTATTTTGTATTTACTTATTATTATGTATTTATTATACATGCCAGAGTATATTATATACTCATTAGGTCTAAGATTTGTAAGGAGGTTGTAGTAGTTACTGTTTTGCAGTAAAATGTTAAGGAAATGTCTCCAGCAATAAAGAGGGATTGATCATTGTATAGAGATTTAATTACTATCAACAAGCCTCAGCTTTTCTGATGCACACACATAATGAACTTCACTGACAAGAAAAAGACAAGTGTCAACTTTTGAAGACTGAACCACTTCCTTGTTGTCATGGGACTAGTTTGGACTAACCCAGAGGCAAATGGTAAAACAATAATTGTAATAATATTTTGTTTAACAATATAGAAGGAACAAAAGAGAAAAAGAATCCTTCATACTGCAAGCATGCCCTGTCCTCTCTCTGAAGCCTCCAGACTGGGGTGGCTGAGGAAGCTGACACAGATGGACAAGGAGGAAACGGGTCATTGCATCAAAGTTCAGAGGCTTCATAGTCAGCCTTCTTTAGACTGGTGATGCCTAGTTTGTAAATTGTAAAAGTACTGTAAAATCTTTTTTATACAGCAATTTTATAATTAAAAATGGAGAGGCATGCTTCAAGAGGTTGTCACCCATAAATGGCATTTACTTTTGTTAAATGGCAATAATTTTGGTAGAGATGAACCCCCTTTGCTGTCTGGAATGCCAGGAAGCTTTAATATGGACTTTTAAAGACAAGAACTGATATTTTATTTCAATAAAAATGTTCTTGATGACATTACATTGGTATTTCTAAATTATAGAAGAAATCTGGTTCTGCTTCTTTTTTAGCAGTTAGTGTTTCCATTCTATTTTATTACAAAGAAAAAGTAAAGAAATAGCAAAGTGTGTCTCATATTTTACTATTGCAACTGTTTCACACAAGATACAATCATTATACTCTGGTTTCTCTTCAGACCTTATAAATCTTTCGCCTTTTACAAGATACAATCATTCATTAACTGAGGGTTTTTGTTGTTACTTTTAGGACATTCAAATCTGATTTTTTCACAAAATAAATTAATCAGTTCACTTTGAAAGTTATAAAAGTTACCCTCTTGATAGATTTGGTATCATGGCCAGGATGTGACAACTAATTACAGCTGGCTTCTGTAATTAGTAGGTCAAGTAATCTTCCCTCAGAATCAGCAAGACATACCCCATAGAATAAAGTCACTGTTAACAGTTCATAGCTGTCGGTTAGGCTGTTCTAATGTAGAGGTTAGAATTGTCTTTGACACGCTCCATCTTTAGGAAAAGAATTGACTAAATGCTGGCAGAAACAAAAAAAAAGGTTGGCTGATTCATAAAAGTATCTTGTATGATTGCAAAATTATGAAGTATACTTTTATTACAAGCTTTAGATAACTATAGCTGGAAAGTTGTGGAGTTTTTGCATTTGGTTTGGTTGTTATGCCCAGATGTGTGAAATCCCCCCAAAAGCCAACAAGGAGACCAAGTCCCATATGTAAAAGCAAAGAGCCTTTATTTTAATCAAGTTTGCAAACTCAGTCTCTCCGCATGTCCAATGTACTGGAATAAATGGAGAGCTCCGAGCTCAGAGTTGGGTTTTTATAGTAGTAAAGGTGGGGGTGAGGGGTCTCTGAGGTTGAGGACCCCTGATTGGCTGACATTTGTCTAGGAGTGTCCTGGTGAATGTGTGCTGGCAGCTGATCCTATCTACAATAATTGGAACGTTAGGCATTTCCTTTGGATGGTCTGTTCTTGGGTGGTGCTCAGGTAATCTCAGTTTGTGGTTCTTCCTGCAACCAGGTATTGCTTCAGTGTAAACTACTGAGACTCAGGCCTCCATTAAACTTATCAATGGCTGAGTCCTGCTCTGGCAGGTGATAATGGTTGGAAGTGAAGAACTTCCTTTGGGTGGTCTGTTCCTACTTATCTTATCATGGCTGGCTCCTACACTGGTTAAAAGAATCTCATGATGATCACCAAAGGAAAAATTTCTTGTAAATAATAATGCAAGTCTGATGGCAAAATTAGCACAAACCTTTCTTATTTCTAATTTTACATTTATTTTGTTATTAATTGATAGTTTTATATTTATTGTTTAAGTATGTAAAAATCAAAAATTGGAGGCAGAAGATGATTTTAGTGTAATTTACATGGGGGGTTTTATGTTCAAGTTATTAAATTAACCAAAGACTACAAAAATTTTACAACAGAAAATCCACACATCAATCATCCCTCAAAACACATCTGTTTTCATGATTGTTTATATTTTCCTATCTTATATTTGGAAAACACAAATACAGTATATTCGACACTTAACAGTGCATTTTTTAAATTTCCAAAAAGTCCACATAGCTGTTAATGTTTCCATATTTTTTCATTGAGAGCAACACTGGAATGAATGGATTAACACTAAGAATTTTAAGTTACAGCTATAAGTTAAATTCAGTGTTTTTTTGCATATGGGCATCAACTTTACACAACTACCTCAGTAGAAACGGAGTTTGAGTGACAGGAAGGGAGGCCAGCATTAGCACAGCCCTCACATTCCCTGATTCT
Source organism: Microtus pennsylvanicus (assembly GCF_037038515.1). Taxonomy (NCBI): domain Eukaryota; kingdom Metazoa; phylum Chordata; class Mammalia; order Rodentia; family Cricetidae; genus Microtus; species Microtus pennsylvanicus. The sequence goes on along the minus strand of NC_134590.1, from coordinate 16,829,172 downwards.
TACTTAAGAAACTTCTTTTGAGTAATTTTCTAGTAGCCACAGAATACTAGCTCCAATCCTCTATGTGAATTTGAGACAATAAAACAAGAACTTTCCTCAGTTTTTCATGTCCCATGTTATTGTTTTATGCACAATTCTTGATTTTTGCTCATTTCTGTTAAATTTGATATTTTTCTTACAACTTGATAAATTCATTTTCTATCATAAATGTATACAGGCTGGAGGTATGCCAATTAGGCATAAATTATTTTTGGTTAACATTATGCACAGAATAAATTTGACATTTCTTTCTGTCTTGTCCTAGGGGACTCTCCAACCAGATGACGGCTCCGATTCCATTTTTCTGTCATCATGACCTTAAATGCTAGCTTAGCAGTCAGGGGAGAATACTCGTTCTTCCATTCCTCCTCACTAAGTACACATGCAGCTTGTTTAACTGAGAGAAACAAAATAGTCGTAAGGTGAAACGAGCCTTCTAATAAAATTGGTTCATCCCGAAACCTGAGTGACTCCTGGGTTTTTCAGTAAAGCTTCACTGAGTGTGAGCTCTTCTATTCTGGGAACACACACATAACACTGTCTTAGTTCTACATTTCAAAGTACCAGTCCCTAATGATTGTGTTTCTTCTCTTGATACTTGTATCCCAGTCTACAAGACATTAGCATGAAGGAAATACATGGCGTTGAAGTAGACAAGAAATGATTCATGAAGAAGGTGGACAGTCCCATTTATATTCCCAAGTCTCCAACCTCAATGGTAAGAATTAGAGAATAGGTTCTAACGCAAAACCCTTTTTATAAAAATACTGAATACATAAGTAAAATAGGGTCCATGATATTGCTAAAATGAGGCACTCGCAGAGCACACATATTGAAATTTTGAAATAAATGGGGAAAATTAAATATCTCTAAGGCATCAAGATATTTTATAACATACTACATTAGTAATTTAGTTCTATAGGAAGAAACTATGGTGAACAATATTCAAAACATTTCTGTAGTGATTGACCACATTAATGTTTTCAACTGAGAATTTATTATACACCAATTTTGAGGAAAACTTCAGTATTGACTATGAGTATTTGAGAACAGCAGAGATACAATTGAATTGCTTTTTATTTCACCAAAGACCATAATTCAAAGTCATATGAGGTAAGCATAGCATCTCATTAATTACTCATGGAACCAGGATAGAAGAGTTACATAACTTTACAAGCAAAAGTTAAAGGCTGATTTCAGTTTATGTCTTCCATCCTTACCACAGCAATTATTGATTTGTGTTTTGTTCTTCTATTTATGTTCCCTCTCTGAAGCCTAGCATTTTTGAAGGGAATGTTAAACCATCTAAATCCAAATCCTGTGAAAACCCAAAAGCTGTGATGAAGCAGGTGAACCAGCAAATGTCTGGGAAATTAAGGCAGCTAAACCATTTGGCCGGAGCTTCCTGTACTCATGATCCCGTTTCCTCAAGTCCTCAGACTCCCACTCCCACATGAGAGAAACCATCTCTCTCACGGAAGACCTCAATCCCCTCCTAAGAACAGAAATCGCTGTCCTTCGCATTTATGTTCACATCGGAGATCACCCATTGGCTCTCCTTTTCACTTTGAAGCGCTTCTCCTCCCCAGCCACCCAAAGAACCAACATTGCAAATCGACCACTTCCGCTCCACCGGCTATGGTTGCCATCACAACTGCTTCCACTGCTTACGACAGCCAAAGTGAAGATGTCAATTCTATCACTCCTCTTAGCAGCTTCTCCTTCTTCTCTGCACCTTGAATGATCTTTCCTTCCCTTCAGTTCTCTAACAACGTGTACACTTTTTCATCCCACAGACATAAACTCACCACCCATCTGTAAACTCGAAGTTGCAATACATACCCAGCATTCTTATATTCACAGATATAGCACGTAGGTAGTATCAGTATAGAATTCTTCAAACATAAGTTACCTAACTCCTTAAACACTGTCTACCAAGGTTCACACAACTTCCTCTCTTGTGTATCTTAGATTTTTGTTTTGTTTTTGTTTGTTTTCGAGACAGGGTTTCTCCGTAGCTTTGGAGCCTGTTCTGGAACTAGCTCCTTGTAGACCAGGCTGGCTTCGAACTCACAGAGATCTGCCTTCTTCTGCATTCTGAATGCTGGGATTAAAAGCATACACCACCACTACCGGGCATATCTTGGATTTTAAAATTTGTCAATCCAAACACAAGATTGCCAACAGTTTCAGTATTCATTTTTGCCCTTACAACCCATCAAACTGGTAAAATAACAATTAATGCCAGAAACAATTGCTTCTTCTACAGAAAATTTACCCAGTGCTGCTGAAAACAGCATACAACTTTATCTTTCCATAGGAAGGAAACAGAGTTCTCATAAGCTATTACAATGATTATGCTTTTAATAAGGGTTCTTTTTTATCTGCTTTCATTTTTTTATCCTCTTAACTTTGGCTACTTAGAAACTCCATGCTGAATTTGCAGCTACCTTGTAAAGTAGTTTGAACTTTTTTTTTATTATAAATTTCCGCCTCCTCCCTGCCTCCCATTTTGCTCCTCCTCCCCCCACTCCCCTCCCCATCCATCTCTAGTCCAGGAGCAGTCAGGGTTCCCTGCCCTGTGCAAAGTCCAAGATCCTCCCCGCTCCATCCAGGTCTAGGAAAGTGAACATCCAAACTGGCTAGGCTCCCACAAAGCCAGTCCATGCAGTAGGATCAAAACCCAGTGCCATTGTCCTTGACTTCTCAGCAGCCCTCATTGTCCGCCATGTTCAGAGCATCCGGTTTTATCCCATGCTTTTTCAGTACCAGTCCAGCTGGCCTTGGTGAGCTCCCTATAGATCAGCCCCACTGTCACAGTGGGCGGGTGCACCCCTCGCGGTCCTGACTTCCTTGCTCATGTTCTCTCTCTTTCTGCTCCTCATCTAGGCCTTGGGAGCTCAGTCAGGTAGCGTGGGAATCTGCAGCATCTCTGCTCCAGAAGCCAGAGGTGGAGGCTGTCTCTATCATTACCCACATCCTATAACACCAGACCTTCACATCCCAGTCACTGGGATCTTTGAATAGTTCCACTGGATTTTTTTAAAACACTCTATAACCTCTAAGTCATCATAAATATTTAGGGAAGCAACTCCTACTCTGAACAGTCTAAGGAATCACATTTGTATAATTTCCTAATCAAAAATAATAGTTTTTGCTTTTGTATTTTAGCAGAATTAAGTATTATACCACAGGAAAACAGAACAACAGATAGTAAATATCAAATGTCACTGTATTGTTGGTCTAAGTCTGCTAATTTAAGTATATTAGGAAAATACTGTCACCTACTACATAAGTATCTATCCTAGCAATAACATGATTCTCCTGACCCTTGAATTTCCTGTGGCAAAAGACAGCAGCTCCATGAAAGTATTCTTCTAAAAAAAAATATTGGTCCAACCTTTGAAAGCCATGAATTAACTAAATATTAGCTTGAGTGATCATTGTGTCTTAGTAGGCACATGCTTCTGTTTGTTTGGGCTGCTCTAAAACTTTTCCTCCCACAACTCTATGAGAAATCAGCTGTCTTGACAGTTAATCCTCCTCTCTTTAGAAGCAGTGATCCATTACAATGCGCATCACACCTGACTTAAAGCACTTGCCTAATAACTCTTAGCATCCAAATAGATATTGATCCTGCAACAGACTGAATTGTCAGAGGAAAGATGATGGGGTGTTAACTCTGGCACAGAATCATCCCCAGTGGTGTCAGACCTGTCCCTGCTCAGTAACAAATAAGAATGAAGGTTTTCAAAACAGTAATGGGGCTTTCTTTACTTTCTTATATTGCTACAATATTTTGGAAGGCACTGACACTCCATCAACACAAACACGGAAAGCGATCATTTATAGCCATCATTAAATCACACATGTTCATACAAAATCTGTGAATCCCAAACAATTATTCAGTTCTAAGGAATTACATTCAATGTAACTATTCTGTATTTTATACCCACTATGTAATCCATACATACTGAATCCAAGAAGAAATAAGGACTACAGGGAGAAGGAAATAAACTCAATGACAGGTTTCCAGAAGAGACTGAGGAACAGTGAGAAAATATATAAGATTCACAAAACCCAGATAATACATGTTAACCCCAGGCTTTAAAGGAAAATAACTTTTCCTGACTATAAGTTCACTTGATATCTGCAAGATACTGTACTGCTACTAGATATATGACACTTATTTCTGTTAGCAGAAGACATGGAGCATGTAGGGGTTCCAACACTGAAGTAAGCAGACGTATCAAAGCGCGGATTAATCGAAATTACAAAGCTGTAATTTTCACTCAATTTTTAAGTAAAAATACTTCTTAAAATTTCCCTGTAAGTAAAAGATTCGTTTCATCATATTTTTATTAAATTCCTAGCATTAAAATGGAAAATATCACATAAACTTTTAAACACAACTTGTTGTAGCTTTTCCTTAAAATATTTCCATACAAGTGCCTTTTAAAGAATTCAAACTGAAAAAAAAAATTTAAACGAGGAGGAAGAGGAGATCTCCCAAGACAGAGGAAATAAAACGTACTGTTCTCTAGAGACAAAGGAGAAACTGGATTAACAGAATTAAGCAGGAAAGGGGATGGAAGAGAAGAAGAAAGTAGGGAATGTGTGGAGGAATGACTAATGAAAGAACATTTTAAACCCATATGGAAACCTACCAGTGTAGAAGCTTCCTAAAATGCGTCACATATAAAAGCAATCTGAATGGAGTCACCAAATAATAAGAAAGACAATGTTCAACTGGAGATCTTGTGCTGTCAAGTAAAACCTCCAGGGCTAGGATTGGTTCCATCTTTGGGGGGACTTCCGGAAACTGCCAAATCTCACAGGCTATTTCCAAGGCTACTGGTTACTCTCCACAACCTGATGACGGGGCCCTGTTGCTGGAAGAAAACATTTCAATGTGTTATCAAAAACCTAGAATTCAAACTGGGGCCTAAGTAGAAGCTCCAGCCCTATGGACTAGTTTTCAGGACATTGGGAGATACTTTGTGGACTGCTAGGGAAAAAATAAAGTAGCAATCAGTGTCTCCTAGCTACAAACAGTGGAATCTGTAACAGAAACTTGTCTGCAAGATATATTGGTGTCATTGTGGCACAAATATTAGGGGAGTAACCAAACACTTTCCAACTGGTTTTAAGGCACATGGTGCTGTGGGAACTCCTTCAGTCAATGGCCTTTGGGATGCTGGCCCACTTTGGGCAGAGTCTCGGCTACTATATATGCAGATGTAGGGGCTTGTGCGAGCCCCTTGGCTGTTGAATTCAGTTCCAGATCATTAAATGCAACCCATATCTGACACTGATAAAATGGTCATGAACCTGAGATTACATAGGTCATGGTCCTAGGGGAAAATCTACTAATATTATTCCTAATGACATACTGATGTACCAACGACCAGGGCCTCACTCAGACCTCATCAGAGAAGCTCCATCTTGCAATAGATTTAAACTAAAACAGAGACACACAACTGGACAATGTGCGAAGAATGAGAGACTTTGGAGCACTCAGTCCTAAGGGGTGATCTTCATCAGAGCACTCCCATCAAGGCTTAGAAATCCATATAGCAGAGACCGTAAGAGTCAGAGGGGATTGATGGCTCCAGGAAAGCAGAGCCTTCCAGATAGGACAGACCCGATACACACATGAGCTCAGGCAACACAAGCAAGGCTTGTGCAGGTTCAAGCCTGATGATGTCCATGCACTGAGAAGAGAAGTAGACACGGGCTCCCATCCCTAACCAAGAAGCTATCCGCAATTAATACATGATGGGAAAAGAAAAATCAGTTTTCTCCAATGATGTCTCACTGGATATATGAGCCACACTTCAGGGAAGCCCCAGTCCCCAGAAGTGAATTGACAACAGAAAACTAACTTAAAGGTATTTTGTAGGCTTTTTGTCTTACTTAGCTTTATTTGGTTTTTTGTTTTGTTTTGTGTTTTTCTTTTCATCTGATAGGTCTTTTGTTTGTTTATTTTGACAATATTACAGTTTGGATTTTTTGGGGGTGGGGGGTCTTATTTTCATTGTTGTTTTGATCATTTGGTTGTTTGCTTTAAAAAGAAAGAACATAAAGTCGAGGGACTAGAGAGGTAGGGAGAATATTGGAAGAATTGAGGGAGGAGGAAAAACAAGGAAAAGAGAATTTAAATATCTAAGGATAAACATATGCAAGAGAAATAAAATATAAAATTTAAGAATTTTTTTAGTGTGTGTGTGTGTGTGTGTGTGTGTGTGTGTGTGTGTGTGTAATCCTTTAAAATCATTTGCTCAGCTTGGTTTGGTTCGGTGGCGCAAACTTGTGATCATGGCCACTCAGAAGGCGTTGTTAGTTCAAGGACCACCTAGACAGTCTTAATGGTGCACTGTTACAATTTTTAAAAAAAGAAAATGACAAGAAACAAATGAAAAGCATGAGGTTTAGGGGGAAACACAATGCTCTCAAGCCATCCCCAGCACTAAACAAAAATTGCTCTACTAAGTCATTCTGTGTAAATGTGAGAACAATGCATGGGCGCAGATCTGTAGACACAAATTATGACACAACTGCATTATTGCAGAATAAAATTTAAAATTGAAATCTAGATCACCTAAACAGATAAGCCATTTATTTTAGAAAATCAGGATGCTATTAGCCTGGGACCCTGAGTGAGTGAGTGAGTGAGTGAGTGAGTGAGTGAGTGAGTGAGTGAGTGAGTGAGTGAGTATGTATGTGTGTGTGTGTATGTGTGTGTGTATGTATGTATGTGTGTATGTATGTATGTATGTGTGTATGTATGTATGTGTGTGTATGCATGTATGTGTGTATGTATGTGTGTGTATGTATGTATGTATGTGTGTATGCGTGTGTATGCATGTATGTGTGTATGTATGTGTGTATGTATGTGTGTGTGTATGTGTGTGTGTGTATACACATGCAACATCTATTCAAAAGTGATTTTTAATTCTCATCCTAATTTTTAAGAGGAAATAGAAATTACAATGAGATTAATACATAATAAAACATGATCAGAATAAACAATTCCTTTCTTTTTCTTAAAATAGAGAGTGTGCACCACAGGTCCCACTTTCTCATCCTGAAACTAAAGCACATTGTGACTCACTGCACAGCTCCTGAGTCAGCCTCACACACTGAGAAACAGAGTGGATTTGGAAGGGAAAAGAACACAGAACCACACTGCCAAACTGGCACGGATGCTTCCTGTCTGTAAAGCATCAACCGAGAAGTTGTTTCAACTTCCACTGTGTTTCTTCTACTGCCAATGAAATTACACTACAACATATATAAGAGCTGAGAGTCTGGGCCTTTGTCCTTCATCTTCAATTGCTTGGAATCAATCTCCTGGACAGCAGACTAATCAGCTAGGAAGAAAATTCTCCAAGGTAGGCGCCTGGAACTAAGCCCTTTAACATGACATTAAATTTTGTCCAGCTATAGAGATAGCAATATAATGTGCTGCTTCTAGAATCTTTTTTTCTCATCACTGCAGAAATAAGTGCCTGCAAGAAATCGTAAGTCATAAATAGTATTAAGTTTTGAAAATTTTTGCAAGTAATGGAAAATTATTCATGTTGATCTGTTGGAACAGTGAGTCCACCAAAGTCCACAATTCCCTTCCTTGTCTCTGTACCTTATGGATCTTTGTCATTCATGACGGTCTACTCTCATATGTACTCTGAGATAGAATGGCATAGCACATATATTTCCAATTAATTTAGTTGTTTTATAAGCTTCACATAAAATGTATATTAAGAAAAACCAAAGGGCTGCATATGCTCATAGGATCTTGTGAAAATTTGTTCCTAAGTTGCTTTCAAGGTTCAGCTGCCATATTTACACTATTAACAGAGTTGACTGTGGAAGTTGACGGGTCCCTGTGTGCAGTGGTATGAAGGCAGGACTCAAACAAACTGGCTCTGGATATTTATCACAAACTATAAGAATTAAAAATAAAATAGAGTTAAAGAATGAACTTTCTTCTGTCCTACAATATGTTCCATATTGATGGAACATAGTCAGATGTTAAAAAGCAGATTTGAAACATTTATTAAGGACAAGATGACTTTGCAGAGTGGTAAAGCTAGTCTGTATATTAAGTGATGCTTTGGTAGTTGGTAGCATCTAACAGAAAGACTTCTTCCTTATCTACTAGGTGAAATAAGAAATTAAATATGATCAAGTTTAAGTGGTAATGTATCAAACACAAGTCTACAGAAGCCTGTAATTATAAAACAAAACATATAAATGAAAATGTTCATTTCGATATAATTACTGCTAAGGCAAAACCTTTACTTTGGAAAGCTTCTGTTGTTCAGAGTCTTCATTAACAAATTTCTGGATTCTTTCCAGCATCAGCTCACAAGGCAAATGTGAAAATTAGCTGCATTATTACACAGTCAAAAGTTATGAGCTGACCATACAACTACACTAATACTGAGCCCAAGATAAGGGTAGGAAGATATATTGCACATACACCATGTTTTGAGGTAATTCATAAATAATGTCATTTTGTTTTTAGAAGTAACGCTAATCAGCCATTGTGCTTACTTTCAGGAGCTGCCAAAAGATGAAGTCTCTGTATTTGTTCTTGGGCCTTTGGGTTCTTGGAGCATGTTTCCTGGTAAGTATCTTTAATTCCTACTACGTATCTTCATATTCTCATTTTAACTTTTATATCAGACTTTTTTACATTATTTATCTACCTTTCTTAAAATAAATGAGCTGGGCATTACTGATGAGATGCTACTCTAGTACTTTAAATTCTACTTTTAAATTCTGGTTTAATTTGGTAGTCACTTAAGGCTGCCATATTGGATGCTCAGATCGATAACCTTATACAGATTTATTACAGATAAATCCCATGTGTTCCCATACTCCAGCAACTGCACTGGTAGCTCTCCTTGGCCAACTCTTAAAGCTGACCTTCAACATATTCATGTCCTCAGAATACAAGAGAAAACTGAGCTATTATTTAAAGACTCACGTTTGGATTACCTAAACAATCTTTTCCTAATAAAACTAATTTAGCAACCATTCCAATTCTACCAGCAGTTTAGTGCAGCAGTATGCATTTGATAAGTTCATGAGTTACATGAAAATGAAGATTTTTAATAATTGCTGCCCTCAATTAGAAAGATATAATCTTTTCATACGAGCAGAGAAACAGCCAAACATCTTATGTATTACTTGTCCTTTTCAGTTGTTTGTGTATATTACCTCATTTAACATTCAACGATAATGTGGCAAAGGGGCTGTGATTAACCAGATTAAGCTATGAGCTTATATCCAAGGGATCTGTGTTTTTGCTATATTGTTCTTGAACCATCAATGAAAGAGATTATCTCCAAGTCCAGGTTCCATAACAGTATAGCCGGGCGGTGGTGGCGCACGCCTTTAATCCCAGCACTCGGGAGGCAGAGGCAGGCGGATCTCTGTGAGTTCGAGACCAGCCTGGTCTACAGCGCTAGTTCCAGGACAGGCTCCAAAAAAACCACAGAGAAACCCTGTCTCAAAAAACTAAAAAAAAAAGAAAGAAAGAAAGAAAGAAAAGAAAATTTCATAAAAATGAATGGAGCTAGAAAATGTAGGAAAAAAACAGGAACCCATGCTCAGAAAAACAAATACCATTTATTCTTTCTTAGATCCTAGCCTCTAACTCTTAAATACATGTATTGGGGCCCGGGTAAATATGGACACAGACCAGGACCTAGAAAACGGCCATGAGATGATTTCACTGCTCTCTTGCTGGCCATGAGCCAGAGGCCTCTCTGATCTATTATAGCCTAATCCCCATATGATTCTTGCCAGTACAGAGAACCTTTATTATAAATCAATTTGCCTCTGCCTCCAGCATTATAGAACTTGTTTTAGAAGAGCATAGCTGATAAAATCAGGCAGCAAATGTCTTTAGAGAGTGGAACTTTTCGGAGCCATGTTAAAAATTCTACCCACCACAGAAAGTGTACTTGCTGATAACTCTCTGAAATACCTAGTTTAAAACTGCTTGATTCCTTTCTCCCACAGACTGGTGAGTGTCACAGAGGCCATGGAGGACAACATGATCCTAGAGGACCACCACCTCCTCCTCCCTTCGGCCCAGGATTTGCCCGGCCACCCCCTCCTCCTCCCTTTGGCCCAGGATTTGCCCGACCACCCCCTCCTCCTCCCTTTGGTCCAGGAGCTGCCCGACCACCCCCTCCTCCTCCCTTTGGTCCAGGAGCTGCCCGACCACCCCCTCCTCCTCCCTTTGGTCCAGGAGCTTCCCGACCACCCCCACCTCCCCCCTCTGGTACTAATCCACCTTCCGTAACAGGCACTGTAACAGGCACTACACAAACCGCAACTCCAATTGGTCCTACTATCACTGTAACTCCTCTCCCAATACCAGAAAACACATCTAGTGCCAATATCTCCCTACCTACTCCTATTGCCTAAAATTTCACTAATGGTTTACTGAATTTGTGGCAAAGATTAAATGCCCTCTGGCAGTTAGGTTGAGATACCCCAAAGCACTGTAAAATTTTGGGATAAATAATCTTTAAAGGCTTAAGTCATAACCCCTTCCCAAGCATTATACAGAATGAAAATAAAGATCTGAGCAACTTTACAAAGCATTTATTGTCGACATCAGAGCAATGACCATACGATATAAGGTGTTACTTGAATAAAAGTAATTTTCCAGAAACTTAACATTGTACCATGAGGCAAATTGATCACTGGGGGAATACAATGCCTGAGCTTGTAACATGGAATCATAAAGATGGATAAATAGATAAGATGTGCTCTTGAGTGCCATCAAATAGTTACAAATCACAGAATGTTGGAGGAGGGCCACTTGTTGGTTCCCAGCCGCTTGGCTAGCTTAGACCCGAAATAATCACACAGAAACTGTATTAATTAAATCACTGCTTGTCCCATTAGCTTCCTATTGAATAACTCTTACATCTGAATTTAACCCATTTCTATTAACCTGTATATGGCCACGTGGCTGTGGCTTACTGGGTAAAGTTCCAGCTGGGCTTCATTGTGGCTCCCTCACTCCAACCTTCTTTCTTCCAGCATACAGCCTAGCTTTCCCCACCTAGTTCTGTTTTTTCCCTGCTTAGAGCAGTTTTTTATTCATTAACCAATAAAAGCAACACATAGACCGAAGAACCTCCCACACCAACAGAACATGTTAGTATATATTAAAAGAATTTTTTCACACAGCATGTTGCTGAAAATTCCTTGGTATTAAACTATCATTATATTTGACTCCAGACAAAGTGAATGATTGGTTTTGACCCCAGCCTTTTATAAAAATATATGTGTACTGAGAATTTCTCCTCTACCATTATTTCCCCAATAACTCAATAACTACTATGCTCACACAGCACTGGCAATATCATGGGAATTATAACCAATCAAAAAAGATGTAATATGTGCAGGATAACTACATAAGCCAAATGCAAATTGTAAATTATTTAAAATGGAGAAATTAAACATCCACAGATTATAGTGTGCATAAAGCCCCTATAACTAGTCCCCAAAGGTTGCCAAGGGACAATAGTACTTGTAACTGTGATGTCATACAAACTTTTAATTCTGAAGAAACACTTTACAAGAAAATCAAAATGAGATGGGAGTGTATTTTGGAATATTATTGATTTTTGTTGTGTTCTGTTTGTACTTTTTCTCTGAAACCTACGCACATCTCTGAAGAGAAATTTGAATTATCTAAATAGAACTTCATGAATATCTAAAAGCTGTGGGGAAGCAAGTGAGCTAAAAAGTGTCCGGGAAGTCTAAAGCCACCCATTACTTGTCCCAGGATTCCTCTTCTCCTTCAAGCAGGACACATTGTCCTTCACCCTTAGGTTCACATAATAAATACCCCTCTCACCCTCTATTTTTTCTTTTGCCTCCTCTCCCCTCAACCACCCAAATAACCAACACTGCAAACCACCCTCTGAAATGTGGTAGCCTATGCTGCTCCTCTAACTACGGTTGCCATTACAACTGCTTCCACTACTTCTGTCGGTAAGGATACAGATGCCCAATTCCATCATTCTGTCAAGACCCTTCAGCCTTAAGCTTCTATCTAAACTTGGCAGCCTAGAGCATCTCAGCTACCAAGAACGACACTACCCCATTTAATTCAGGTGACATCACCCCATCTGCTTCAGATAACAGTACCCAACTTCTACAAGTGACAAAACTCCAACAAGCACAGATTTTAGCTCTCATGCTATGGGTGTCACGCTATAGCCGATTAGGCCTCACAGCTAAGTCAATATACCAAAGTGCAATAAGGCAAAGCAAATCATAATAAATAATAGTAACAATAAGAAGGTTTTAAAAGCATTTTACAGGTAGATGTGTGCGTGCATACACACATGTGTATCACTATGTGTGCTTGTGTGACAAGAGCTTTACAGACACAATCAATGAGAAGAATAAGAGACAGTTCATAGATTTGTTATTTAAGGAAGAAGCTCATATTACCCTTTTATTTGGCAAATTCCAGTATTTGAAATTCACGGCCTCGTTTTCTTCATTAACTATTTTTACATAAATAATTGTATGTGCACACATAATTAAGGGTTATACAAACATATTAATCATTTATATTTTATAGAACAATTATAATGTATAGAAAATATAATTGTATAAATCATTTGTTCTTTTCGGGGTCCATGGAAAGTTTATTACAGGGCCTCCTAACAATACCAAACTCAAGAGATATCCAGCACTTGCGACAGCATGCTATGTAACTATGACATATATGAGTGTGTGTGTATTTTTGTGTGTGCTTTTCATATATATATATAGGTATATTTAACATATTTCTTAATATTTTATTAATATTAGTCAAATTAACATCTAACTAATAGAAATTTTTTGTTTATTTTTTTTAGTTGTTGAAAAAGAAAAAAAAATTCTGCCTCCTCCCCGTTTCCTCCCACACATCGCCCCTCTCCCCATTCCCCTCCCCCCCACTCCCTTCCTCCTCCCTCTCGAGAATGAAGAGCAGTCCAGATTCCCTGCCCTGCAGGAAGTCCAAGGTCCTCCCACTTCTATCCAGGTCCAGGAAGGTGAGCATCCAAACAGGCTAGGCTCCCACAAAGCCAGTTCATGTATTAGAATCGAAACCTAGTGCCATTGTCCTTGGCTTCTCATGAGCCTTCATTGTCCGCCATGTTCAGAGAGTCCGGTTTCATCCTATGCTTATTCAGTCAGAGTCCCGCTGGCCTTAGTGAGCTCCCAATAGATCAGTTCCATTGTCACAGTGGGTGGGTGCACCCCTCGTGGTCCTGACTTCCTTGCTCATGTTCTCCCTCCTTTTGCTCCTCATTTGGATCTTAAGAGCTCAATCCGGTTCTCCAATTTGGGTCTCTGTCTCTATCTCGATCCATCACCAGATGAAGGTTCTAAGGTAATATGCAAGATGTTTATCAGTATGGCTATAGGATAGGGTCATTTCAGGTTCCCTCTCCTCAGTTGCCCAAGGTACTAGCTGGGGACATCTCCCTAGACACCTGCGAACCCCTCTAGAGTCAAGTCTCTTGCCAACCCTAGGATGGCTCCCTTAATTAGGATAAGGGGCACACTCATCCATTGCTGGTGGGAATGCAAACTTGTGCAATCACTTTGGAAATCAGTGTGGTGATTTCTCAGGAAATTCAGGATCAACCTACCCCAAGATCCAGTAATACCACTCTTGGGAATATACCCAAGAGATGCCCTATCATATGACAAAAGCATTTGTTCAACTATATTCATACCAGCATTATTTGTAATAGCCAGAACCTGGAAACAACCTAGATGCCCTTCAATGGAAGAATGGATGAAGAAAGTGTGGAATATATACATATTAGAGTACTACTCAGTGGTAAAAAACAATGACTTCGTCAATTTTGCATGCAAATGGATGGAAATAGAAAACACTATACTGAGTGAGGTATCCCAGACCCAAAAAGATGAACATGGGATGTACTCACTCATAATTGGTTTCTAGCCATAAATAAAGGACATTGAGCATATAATTTGTGATCCTAGAGAAGCTAATTAAGAAGGTGAACCCAAAGAAAAACATATAGTCATCTGCCTGGATATGGGAAGTAGACAAGATTGCCAGGCAAAAACTGGGAACTTGGGGGTGAGGTGGCATGGGGCTAAATGGAAATGGGGTGAGAAACGTGAGAAGGGGAGGATGGGGGAAGCTTGGGGAAATGGGATGGTTGGGATAAAGGAAGGGTGGATACGGGAGCAGAGAAATGACTAATAAAATTTTTATAACAAATTTTCATTTTGTGCAATTATAGTCACCTCATTTTCACACTTCCTTTTGCTTCCTACAAAGCTTCCCATATGCCCTTTCATGAGTTCTTGAAATTTGCTTCTTTTCTCATTAGGTATTGTTACATGTGTTCCTAAGTAATTAATAAAACATCTCCGGTCTGTGTGATGTAATTTGTATGCAAACGATCTCAGAATGACCATTTGGTATCCAATTGGGAGGCTCTTTCCTAGGAAAGACTATTTCTCTAACTCTCAGTCTTACTTGTCTGTAGTTTTTTTGTCTAGGACTGAGGCTTCATGAGGCTTTGACTGTAACATGATTATTGATGTCAACCTTTCCCAGGTCTTGTTTAGACAGCCATGTTGATGAGACCTCATGAGTGTTGCTTCTCTGATATTTCTAAAAGACCCAATCTTACAGAAAATTTCCTGTTCCTCAGATTCTTAGAATAGTTCTTCTTTTCTGCAATGATCCCAGAGTCTTAGGTATGGGAGTCATGCTGTACATGTCTCAAATGGGATTGGGAAACACACAATATCTTCATTTTGATTTGTTTTGGTTTTCTGTAATGTTCTCCATCATTTGAAATGAAAACTTCTTCAATGAGAAGTAAGAACTGTACTTTTCTGTGGGTAGAAAAAGAAATATTAAGAATGTAATTTGGAAATACTGTGATTTACTAATGCAGTTATAGGTGAGTAGGTTTCTAATCCCAGGCATGATTGTTCTCTTGTTGAGTGGGTCTTAAGTTCAACTAGACAGCTCTTGGTTAACAAGGTATGTGTAGCACTATTGCACCCTTAGAGTTTCAACGCCGTGGTAATCATTTTTGCAGTTCATAGACATCACAGTTGGATAAGACTGTTGTTTGCTTTCATGGCACCCTGTGATAATATGAAAGCTAGTCCCCAAGGGGGAAGCTCTCAGGTTACATCATTCTTCAGATGGAACACAGAATACGAACTGTGAGCATTCCTGTGCTGTTCTGCAGAGGATAAAGACAAGAAAGTCTTTGTCTAAATACCTACACTCCACAACTGCAGACCCTGTGGAGACAGAATCTGTAGATGTGGAGAGTTGGTTGTATATAAAATTATCATTATGGTAATAGCTACAATGAGGAGATATAAATAGGTCTTGCTCCCAAAGACTTTATAATCTAAAAAGGCCTATGGCCTAAAAATCATAGGATATGACTATCTCAAACACTATTATTTCACCTAAAGTGATATTTTCAAAGGAGTACTTAAATAAAACTTTGTAACATTTCATTTATGGGTCATTTTATCTGAAGGTATTTTAGAGCAATCAATATGTATTTAATAATGTTGTGTATAAAATCAATGATAAAACACTTTCCAAGCATATGCAAGGCCATAGGTTCTAATCCCCTGTACTTCCAAAATATTTACTCAAATGATTTAACAAAATTCCTTCAGTTCTAAGAATGAGGAATACAGGAATAGAGATACATTAGTCATTCTGTATTCATCTCCATCAACCATTAAGTTCTTATAGATCTTAAGGAAGAGTTGGCACCTACTAAGTTCCTCCTTTCTCTGTGACAGAATGTTTTTAGGCCCAATTTTCCTGTCTCTTTCAGGTAATATGTTCTGAGAATTCAAGAATTCACAGCCACATAATTAAGAAATATTTCCTTCAGTGATACAGTCACTGACAAGTTGTTCATGCCTCCCACCCATGCTCCTATAAGCATCCCTAGTTAAACGTTTGAAGACTCTAGGAAAAAGAGACATGAAATAGAGAAGAGACTATCTAGGAAGAATAAAGGGAACAGTGGAAGAGGGGAAGGGATAAGAAAGAGTTAACAGGGTAAATGTTTTTTTAAAGGCCATATTACTATATGAAAAAGTGTGAAAGACAATGTCCTTTGCTTACAGAAAAAGCCTTTCAGTTTCAAGAGGTACCATTATTAATTGTCCTTCTCAATGCCTAAGCAAGCTATTGTTGTTCTATTTATGAAGTTGTCTCCTCTGCCAAAGCATTCAAGGCTAGTCCCTGCATTCTCCTCTATCAGAGTCAGTGTATCTGGTTTTGTGTTGAAGTCTTTGATCCACTTGGACTTGAGTTTTGTACAGAGTGATGAATATGAATGTTTGCATTCTTCCCCATGGAGATATCCAGTCTTTGTTTTTGTTTTCCACCCAATTTATTCAGATAGAAACACTAACCTGAAAGGGACTTATCTGGTATATTACACTTGAAATAATTTCCTCACAGAAAACAGTGGTACTATATTTGGAACATGCTAAAGAAAATAGTTGTTTAATTATTCTTATGTCTTGAGCCTGGATTGCTAACAGTTCAAGGTATTGTGGGAGAACCCTGGTGTCCTAGATGGCTCAGGAAACACCTTAAGATCAAGCACTGTGTTTATATTTTGAATATTATCTCCAAGCAATACAAATGCTTATCGTGTAGACGGTGGGCCAAGACTTCTCCTACTGCTCTGGGATGTGGCAGGCAAGCTTGTGTTAGGAAATTTCACACAGGTTTTCTTTCACTTCTTCGTCATCAGACACTGAGTTTCCTCCTCCTGTTCTGTCTTTGCTGTTCTGCTGCTCACTTGTCACTGTCTGCAATGTTCTGCTGCCTCAGAACTTCTGCTCGCCAGGCTTCACCTTCTTCCTCTTCCCATGCATTGAGGATTCTTTCCAGGAATCTAAGTCACCTAATCCTGAGTATTGATGATGAAAAGCATATCTTGTGTAGCCACTATCTACTGGAAAACCCTGTACTACCATTCAGGATACCGAACTTCAAGGTTCTCTCTTCTTAATGACAGTTTTCTGAGTTGTCCTTAGGTGTCCTGTTGCTGAAAGAGGTTCCAGTTGTTCCTTAGAGTTTTGTACTGTTGCCATATTCCCATTCCCTCCTGCATGTAGAGCTATGCAGGCCAAAAATACAATGAGTGACATGCTACAGTTTCCAACGCCATTGTGACCAAAAGATATTTGATGGAGGCATGGGAAGGATGGAGGAACAGAGCGGAGAGAAACTGAACGATGTCACTGTCCAAAGCCTGAGCTACACCTGGAGTCCTTGTCAATGTAAATGGTCTACTGCCGTGTATATATCTCTGCCTTGTGCTTCCACCAGAACCATGTCTGGGTCCTGCACCCTGCTGCAGCCAGAGGCCATGTTGATGTCCGTGGCCCATACTGCCATGGAAATCCACACAGTTGTCCATGTTTTGTGCTGGCTACCTGAAGCCATGTTGATGTCGATGGCCTGTGCTTTGGAAGAGGCTGTGTCCATGCCCCTGGTCTGTACTGTCAGTGATGACAAGGTTCATTTCCGACTACTCTCCACAAACCTTTCTAAACGTACCCTCTCCTATCTCCAGAAATTCATGTCCTCTTTTTCTTTTTTAAAGAACCTACTACATCTTTTTTTTTTTTTTGGTTTTTCGAGACAGGGTTTCTCTGTGGTTTTTTGGAGCCTGTCCTGGAACTAGCTCTGTAGACCAGGCTGGTCTCGAACTCACAGAGATCCGCCTGCCTCTGCCTCCCAAGTGCTGGTATTAAAGGAACCTACTACATCTGTACTGCCTCTATACTCCATAGTTTGGGCTTTTTCCCTGTAGCATGGCCAATCTACCAGAGGCTATGTCCTTAAAGAAAAAGACTTTCAATTCCTAAAACCTACCAGCTGTCCATAGTTCCTCAGCGAAGAGACAGGCAAATAAGTACTCTGTATGGATGTGACTTTCTTTAGTTTGGGGAAGTTTCTTCTTTGATCTGGCTGAAGATATGGGATTCTTCTCCCATGTTTCTGCCTACAATTCTGAGGTTTTCTCTTTTAATGGTGTCACATATTTCCTACATATTCCTTTTCAGTGATTGAAAAGAAAGTGTGTGTGTGTGTGTGTGTGTGTGTGTGTGTGTGTGTGTGTGTTCTTTTTTATTTGGTGTAGAGCTTGAGTTCTTTCATTGGATTGTTGGGTTTTTCAGTTCCATCTTCATTTCAGCTTGAGTCCTCTTCAATGTCTCTATCCCTTTATTGAATGCTGCCCTCAAGTACTGAATTGTCTTTGTCCTTTTCATCAGCCTTATGTTTGTGAATGCTTGAGCTTCTCTGAGTTCCTTTGTATCTTTTTAAACACCTTGAAACCTTTGATGATGTTTATGACTCTCCACTTATATTCTGTGTCCTGGAGTTCATCTAGATAATTATCATTGGCATACATTTCTATAAGATTGATAGGTTTGACAGAGGAGATACTGGCTTGGTTTTTTTTATAATATTTGCTTTTTTTACCATAAGGTCTGGGCGAAATTCACTATTTCGTGAATTTTAAATGTCATGTGGAAGGAACATGTTGGGGTAGAAGAGATGATGTACATCGAGTTTGGCCCAGAGGTTAGGAATGGCTTAAGCTGAAAAACAGTAGACATGGTGAGTATGCTGGAAATAAACGATGTGTGTCCCCGTTCAAATCTGGCTTGGAAGACAGGTTGGATATTGCCTAGGATGGGCCTATGAGATGATGTAGGTAAGGTAGGTCCTTGCAGAAGCCTAGAGATTGGTTGCAGCACAGATTTGTGGGCACCCAAATTATATCCATGTATATTCCTGAAGTCTACTCTTAGCCAGTAAGAAGCCTGAGCTAATGGGCCAATCAGTTTATAGGGTTTTTTTGTTTTGTTTTGTTTTGTTTTTATTTTTATTTTGTTTTTCGAGACAGGGTTTCTCGGTGGCTTTTGGAGCCTGTCCTGGAACTAGCTCTGTAGACCAGGCTGGTCTCGAACTCACAGAGATCCGCCTGCCTCTGCCTCCCGAGTGCTGGAATTAAAGGCGTGCGCCACCATTGCCCAGCTCTTACTGGCTAATTCTGATATCCCAATCAACCCATCTGTAATAAACTGTGTACACCGGTCTTACCGGGAAGATTCTAGCCTACGTCCATCCTGGGTCGGAGCTTCATCGCGTGTGTGTCCAGGAGCAGGGAGCATGGCGTCTCTTCTGAGGCATCTGCTCCCGAGAGGAGAGCTGTCGAGTCTGAGCTCACTTCCTCTTCCTCCCAGCTTTCTGTTCTGTTTACTCCTCCCACCTATCTTCACACCAATGAGGGCCAAGCAGTTTCTTTTTATTTAACCAATGACCTTCCTCCATCAACTGATGAAAAATTGATCTTTATTATTCTTTCCAATGTGGTAAAATTTAAAACATTTCAAATTTTCTGAAATGCTAATAAGAACATGAAATATTAGCTACTATGACAGCAAACTCAGCCTGAAAGGAGGCTTCCCTGTGCCATTGCCCCTTTTGTGTCACCACTGCCTATGAAAAATGATCAAAAGAACCTCCATAATAGTTCTCTTATGGATAAATTGCTCATTTGAATATTTTTTACTAGTTCTACCATTTTAATGTGTGCTTATTAGGTGCATTATAATTTTTTGCTTGTTGTTTGTTTTTAAAACCCTGAAAATCCTTTGTTCATCTTGGTTTGGTGGCACAAACCTACAATCATGGTCACTCAGAAAGTATTTTTAGTTCAAGAATGTTCAGCATGAACTGAAAAAAAATTAAGACAACAACAAACAAAAGCATTAAGTCCAAAGCCAAATACAATGTTCTGGAATCATTTCCCAGCACTAATCAAAAATTGTTCTATCAAGTCAATGTTATAAAATTTTGAGATAAAATGCATGTCACCCGATGTGTAGAAACTTACAAGTTCAAAATTCTAATACAACTTCATTATTTCAATTTAAAACTTAAAAATGCAATACAAATTATATAAGAAATCATTTCTTTCAGAAAGTATAGATGCTATTAACATGCTACTGTGTGTGTGTGTGTGTGTGTGTGTGTGTGTGTGTGTGTGTGTGTGTGTGTATTTTGGCAAAATCAATTCAACAGTGATTTTTTAATTTTCATTCTCATTTTTGTTACTAAATTCTCACAAGATAACTTGAGAATTCATTTTTTTAAATATTTGTACTTCCCAAATAGCATTTTTGACGATGAAGCACCACATATGAGACTAACACATCATTAGGGATGACCTAAAAAATAATAATAATTTTTGTCCTCTTTTGATGTGGGATTCCCCTCTGCATGCTGTGATTACCATTGATGAATAAAGAAACTACTTTGGACCTATAGCAGGGCAGAACAGGGCTAGGTGGGGAAAACTAAACTAAATGCTGGGAGAAAGAAGGTGGAGTCAGGAGAAGCCATCTAACTCCACCTGAGACAGATGCAGGATGCCTGATGGAACTTTATCCTGTAAGCCACAGCCACATGGCGATACAAAGATTAATAGAAATGGGTTAAATTAAGATGTAAGAGCTAGCCAATAAGAAGCTAGAGTCAATAGGCCCAGCAGTGATTTAATTAGTACAGATTCGTGTGGTTATTTCAGAGTTAAGCAGCCTGAAAACAAACAAGCAGTCTCCTACAATACTCTTTAGATTGTTTAGTGGTGTAGGAGATCCTTCTTTCTATGTGTTAGTTATATTGGTTAATGAATAAACTGCTTTGGCCTGATAGGGGCAGAACTTAGGTAGGCAGGGAAGATGGAACTGAATGCTGGGAGGAAGAAAGGCAGAGAAAGAGAGAGCCGCCATGGAGCCCCCAGAATCAGACATGTTGAATATTTCCCAGTAAATCACTGCCACGTGGCAATATACAGATTAATAGAAATGGGTTAAATCAAGATATGAGAGTTAGCCAATAAGAGCCTAGATATAATGGGCCAAGCAGTGATTTAATTAATACAATTTCTGTGTGGTTATTTTGGAGCTAAGCTAACCGGGTGGCCGGGAAGAACAAGCAGGCCCTCTCCCTTGCAACAATTTTGTTTTGCTTTTTGCTTTGTTCTAAATTTTGCTCACTTTTTTTCTTTCTTTCATTTTTGTAAAGGCAATTTACTAGACCCAGAAAGAATCCTTCACTTATATAAACTTGTTTTATGAAACTTCATGGCTCCTATTCATATTTTTCCTTACTTTATCAATGGGTACATACAACTGAAGAGTGCTTCCATTTGGCTGTTGAGGAAGACCTGAACTTTGGCCTAGTGTCTTTGTTTCATTCATTTAATTTTTTTTTATTTTTTTAAAGTAAACCTATATAAAACTTTTGGATTAAACAGAAGAAACTTGTAAATTTAAAAGAAAATATATCATAACAAACAATTCATGCTTTTTTCTCCCAAAATAATTAGACAGTGGGCACCACAGGTCCTACTTTCTTGTCTTGAAAAGAAAGCACAATGTGATTCATTGCACAGCTTACTGAGGAAGCCGCTCACACTGAAAGACACAGTGGATTTGAAAATGAAAAGAAGGTAGTATCACACTGCCAAACTGGCACGGATGCTTCCTGTCTATAAAGTTTCAACCAAAGTAGTTTCATCTTTCTACTTGAGTTTTTTTTTACTGCCAATAAAATTATACTACAACATATATAAGAACTGAGAATTCTGGGCCTTTGTCCTTCATCTTCCACAGCTCAGAAATAACTGGCCAGAGTCCTCCTGGACTAATCAGCTAAGAAGAAGCTTCTCCAAGGTAGGCACCTGAAAATATGAAGCCCTGTAACTTGACATTAAATTTTGCCTTGTTTTAGAGAGAGCATTTTAATGGACTGTTTATAGTATATTAATTTTCATCACTGCAAGAGAACGTGCCTAAAAGAAATCAAAAGTCATGAAATCTATCACCTTTTGGAAATTTTCACAAATAACGGTAAAGTATTTACTTGATCACTTGGGACAATGAGTACATCAAAGTCCACATTTCCCGTTCTCTTCCTTGTATCTTGTGGTTCCTTAACATTTATAATGATGGGCTACTCTCAGATGGACTCTGGAAGAAAATTGTTCTAACATATATATTTATAGTTATTTTCCTTATTTTTAAATTTAACATATAATATATCTTAGAAAAAACAATAAATCACATATGCTCATAAAATCCAGTGAATAATTGTTCCTAAGATTCTTTCAGGGTTTGCACTGTTTGGCTGCCACATTTATACTATTGCCAGAGTTGACTGGGAGCTGACAGGCCACTGTGTGCAATGGTATGAAGGAAGAACTCAGGCAATCTGACCCTGGAAATTTATCACAAACTTTATGGCACTCAAAATAAAATAAAGCTAAACAATGCTCTTGTCTTCTGTCCTAGTAATTGATGGAACATAGCTGGATGTTAGAAAACAGATTTGTGGACACTTGTTGTGGACTAGCACCATTTAGTTTAATGGTAAACAAAAGCTATATGCTAAAGGATGCTTGGCCCTTTGATTGCATCTAATAGGAAGACTTCGTCCTTATCTTCTCAGTGTCATATGACCATATATGATATATAAAGTACTTATATATCAAGCACAAGTCTACAAAGGCTATTATTACAGAACAAAATGTACGTGGAATTAATGTCCACTTCAAGATGATTACTGCTAAATCAAAGCTTTACTTTGGAAAACTTCTGTTGTTCAGAGTCTTCATGGACAAATATCTGGATTCTCTCCAGCATCCACTCACAAGTGTAGTAAGGAGGCTGCTTGTTCATTTCCCGGCTGCCCAGACTTTCAAAATAACCACACAAAAACTGTATTAATTAAATTACTACATCTAGAATTAGCCCGTCTCCATTATTTTATACTTTACCACAAGGCTTGTGGACTACCTGCAAGGTTTCAACCTGTCTCTAGCAGTGGTTCCATGGCTTCTCCCTGATTCTGCCTCCTTTCTCCCAGCATTAGATTTACCCTACCTAGTTAAGTTCTGCCCTCCTATAGGTCTAAAACAGTTTCTTTATTCATTAATGGTAATCACAGCATACAGAGGAGAATCCCACAACACACAAGTCAAATGTGAAAACTAGCTCCATCATTAAACAGTCAAATGTTAGGGGTTGACCATATGACTGCTCTAATACTGAGTCCAAGATAAGGGTAGGAAAATTATTTTAAGATACACTGCCCTACATATACACCATGTGTTGAGACAAATTCCAAATAAACCATTTCAATTTTTCCCCCCTTTTTTTTTTTGATTTTTTGAGACAGGGTTTCTCCGTAACTTTTTGGTTCCTGTCCTGGAACTAGCTCTTGTAGACCAGGCTGGCCTCGAACTCACAGAGATCTGCCTGCTTCTGCCTCCCGAGTGCTGGGATTAAAAGCGTGTGCCACCACCACCCGGCACCATTTCATTTTTTTTAATTTATTTATTTATTAAAGATTTCTGCCTCCTCCCCACCACCGCCTCCCATTTCTCTCCCCCTTCCCTGATCCCCCTCTCCCGGTGAAGTCCCCCTCCCTCATCAGCCCAAAGAGCAATCAGGGTTCCCTGTCCTGTGGGAAGTCCAAGGACCACCCACCTCCATCCAGGTCTAATAAGGTGAGCATCCAAACTGCCTAGGCTCGCACAAAGCCAGTACGTGTAGTAGGATCATAAACCCATTGCCATTGTTCTTGAGTTCTCAGTAGTCTTCATTGTCCGCTATGTCCAGCGGGTCCGGTTTTATCCCAGGCTTTTTCAGACCCAGGCCAGCTGGCCTTGGTGAGTTCCCGATAGAACATCCCCATTGTCTCAGTGTGTGGGTGCACCCCTCACGGTCCTGAGTTCCATGCTCGTGCTCTCTTTCCTTCTGCTCCTGATTTGGACCTTGAGATTTCATCTTCACCAACCCCGCAACTGACAAAGGTCTGATCTCCAAAATATATAAAGAACTCAAGAAACTAGACCGTAAAAGGCTAATCAACCCAATTATAAAATGGGGCAATGAGCTGAACAGAGAATTCTCAACAGAAGAAGTTCAAATGGCCAAAAGACACTTAAGGTCATGCTCAACTTCCTTAGCGATCAGGGAAATGCAAATCAAGACAACTTTAAGATACCATCTTACACCTGTCAGAATGGCTAAAATAAAAAACACCATTTCATTTTTAAAGGGAATGCTAACTAGTCATTGTGCTTACTTTCAGGAGTGAACAAAAGATGAAACAACTGTATTTGTTCTTGGTCCTTTGGGTTCTTGGAGGATGTTTCCTAGTAAGTCTCAATAATCCCTACTGCTATATTCTCTTGTTAATGTTTACTTCAGATTAATATTACTTATCTGCCTTTCCTAATATATAGGAACTACGAATTACTGATGAAACGCCACTCTAGTACTTTAAATTCTACTTTGAAATTGTGGTTTAATTTAATAGTCACAGAAAGTCTATGATTGCCATATTAGAATCTCAGACCTTATGCAGATTTTATTCAATAGATAAATCCTTTCTGCTCCAATACTCCAGAAACTACACAGGTAACTCTTCTTGAGCTAACTTAAAGCTGATGATCAACATATCCTTGTCCTTAGAAAAGTCAATAAACTGACCGTTAGCATAGCCAGTAGTAGCGGTTACTATTCAATAAGTGCTGTAC
This sequence comes from Microtus pennsylvanicus, assembly GCF_037038515.1. Lineage (NCBI taxonomy): Eukaryota > Metazoa > Chordata > Mammalia > Rodentia > Cricetidae > Microtus > Microtus pennsylvanicus. Next base: position 16,804,426 of record NC_134590.1, on the reverse strand, counting down.
TAAGGCAAGCACTACCTAGACATTCTAGGCAACATTAAATCATTCATAATAAATGAGTTTATGGAAACAGCCTTAGGCATGGCTAACAATATCTCATGATTAATCTGGCAGACGCCAGGATCTGGATATATATATGAATGCCATTTTCCAAAGGTGAAAACAGAATTGTTTCAAAGACACTGTAGAGTTACATGGTCTGTACATGACAGAGGCGGTAGGCCAGCCACAGCCTTTACACTACAGAGACAACTAGTCTTCCTCCCTTTGGCCTTCCTCTCTTTGACCTCTTTGTATGGTAGTACCTATTCTATGGTCACAATAAACATATGTGTACCTCCCACTGCTGCCACACTAACATATGTCAAAAACTAACTATAATGGGTTTTGCAATTTACTGGAATTAAACCCTAGAACGGCCCTATGTTCTTGAATTGACAGACACTTTCCACTCCTGTAGGGTAACTACTCCCATTTCGGAAGGATTTCAGTGACCATGTCTACTAATGGTCAAGTGGCACACGCCTTTAATCCCAGTACTCGGGGGGGGGAGGGGGCAGATGGATCTCTGAGAGTTCAAGGCCAGTCTGTTCTATAGAGTGAGTTCCAGGAAAGACTCCAAAGCTACAGTAAGACCATGTCCAGAAAAAAAAAAGATTTTTTTGTTCATGGTATTTTCTTTCCCTTCATTAACATCTAATCCTTCATCAAGGATCTGTATGCTCAGAACAAAGAGAAAATGTTTTCTTTATTGATTTTTGGGATTTTTGACTTAGAAACATGTGACAGTTCTCTATAGCACCATAATAAATAAGCAGAAACTAGGACTTCAAAGCCTGTTTATCACAGGACAGTCTTCACTTGCTTAGTGGTGTTCTCTTCTTAAGTGCAGCACAGTACAGAAGAGAAGCCCTTAAGGTACACATCATTCTTCATCCAAAAGTCATCCTTTCCACAGTTCAAAGATTTCCATCCCTTTATTGAACTATTGCATGAACTCAAATTTGTTTAGTAATAGTCTTAATTAACATAAAGTTACAATGTCCAAATGGGTTTTTTAGATTCTACTGGGTTGGCTTTTTCAAGATACCTAGGACCCAGTTCTCTCTTTTCCACACTGCACCCTTTTTAATCAGTATCATTCCTTCATTTTTACTCTATTATATTCCCAAAATTCTCCATTAAAACTTAATTTACAACTTTTCCAACTTAAAAGGAAAATAAAATATTAAAATTTCAGAAAAGTGAGTGGGAGTATAAAATACAGTAAGCACATTAACTGTGCCCAGAAAAGCAAGTACAATGTGTTCTCTCTAAATGCCTAGCATCTCACTGTTAAATATGAGTTCTGAGTTCAGGGTATATGTTTATAAAGACCAGGGCACTAGAAAATGGCCATGAGATGATTCTCTGCTTTCCTGCTGGCCATGAGCCTGAGGCCACTCTGATCTAATATAGCCTAATTCCCATATGATTCTCTCCAATACCAAGAATCTTTATTATAAATCAATGGTATATATGCTGCTGCATTAAACTTTAGCCTCTTCTGCCTCCATAATTATGGAACTTATTTTAGAAGAAGATATCTGATAAAAACCAAACCAGCAAATATCTTTGAAGAGTGAGTCTTTTGGCAACCATTTGAAAATTCTACCTAGGCCAGAAAGTTTGTGATCTGATAATTTTCTTTGAAATATCTAATTTAAAATTGTTTAATTCATTTCTCCCACAGTCAGGTGAGTGTCACAGAGGCCACAGAAGACAACATGAAGCTAGAAGAGCTCTGCTTCCTCTTCTCCCTCCCTTTGGTTCAGGATTTGCCAGAGGTCAAGAAATTGATACTACTTCTCTTAATCCCTCTGTTCCAGAAGAAGTAATCATAGAGCCTCTTCCGGTTATAGTAATTCTACCTTCCCAACCAAGACTTCTACAAACCTAAACTCCAACCAATCCTCCTCCCACTCCACCTCCTGCCCCAATACATCATCATCATCATCATCATCATCATCATCATCATCATATCATCATCATCATTAATGCCCTGGCAATGCATAAGCATGCATGGGCATTCCATTTATGGCAGTCCTCCAGTTGTTCCTATCCCAGGCAGTCCTAGATGTTTGCAATATTGTCATACCCAGGGTTCCATAGTCTTCCTTTATGCTGTCTATCCAGCATGTTTTGGGCTTTCCTCTTTGCCTTATCCCATGCACTCCTCCAAGCAGTGCTGTCTTCAGGTAGCTGTTATCATTCATTCTCATAACATGGCAGAAGTATCTCAAGCACCATTGCTGTATCCTGTAGTTTACTTTCTTCTATAGTTGGAGATGTTTCTTCATGTCATTGTTGCACAGCCTTTCTCTTCATGTGATGCCTCAAATCCTCCTGAGACATGCCATCTCAAACACATTCAAGTACTATTTTGAGGAGCATTTCATTGTCCAGGCTTCAGAGTTATAAAGAAGGCAGCTCAAGACAGTGTCTCACATATTTGTAATTTTGTTGTTGTCGCTATGTGCCATGCTGACCAAACTTTTCCTATTGCCTAGAATGCAGCCCTCGCTATCTTATCCACCTCTTGATGTCTCTAGTTTCCTCCTTTGAACTGAGGTTTTCTCCCTGATAGAAAAAAGTTGACTGTTTGCTTGAGGTTCGGATTCATTGGCGAGACTAGAAACAACCAGTAAGGTCCTCTGGAAACCTGGAGAATTTAATACACGGGTAGAAAGAGGTCTAGCTGGTTGGCTAAAGGCTACCACATGAAGAGGAAGAGACCTAGTCAGTTGTCCTCATCAACTCAGACCAGGAACCCCCCAACACCCAATACAACACTAGTGCCAATATCTCTGTATATTGCGTCAGATTCCACTGATAATTTTCTGAGCTGGTGGCAAAGATTAAATTCACTTTGGGAGTCAGGATGATATATTCCAAAGAACTGCAAAATTTTGGGATAAATAATCTTTAAAGACTTAAGAAACAACCCTTTCCCAAGCATTATACAGAATGAAAATAAAGAGCATTACAAAACATCTACTGTTGTCATCAGAGTGATTATCATGCCATCTACGGTGTCACTTGAATAAAAGTCATCCATGCAGAAACCTAACCTTGTACCAGGAGGCAAAGTGACCATTTGGGGAAATACAATTCTTGACCTTGTAACATGGAATCGTGATGCTAGATGGATAGATACAATGTCCACTTGAGTGTCATGGTCTAATAATTACAAATCAGAGAAATGTAAGTATATATTAAAAGTATTCCTCCACACAGTATGTTCCTAAAAATTCATGGGTATTTGCCATCATTATATTTGACCCCATGTTGATTCTACATCCATGGAGTCAAAAATCTTGCATGTAAAATACTCAAAAAACACATTGTATGTGTATTGAGCATGTTCTTTACTGCCCTTATTCCTTCAATAACCCATGCCGACTATATTCGCACAGCATTAACATTATCATGCAAATTATAGCCAATCTGGAGATGATTAAATGTGTGCAGGAAGACTACATAAATTAAACGCAATCTGTGCATCATTTGAAATGGTGTACTTGAACATCCACAAATTGCAGCATGCACAAAAGCCCTAGAATCATTCTCTCAAGGAGACAACTGTATTTATAATCAAACTTTCACATAAACTTTCAATTCTGAAGAAGAAACATCTAAGAAAATCAAAATGGAACAGGAAGCATATATTTGAATTTTATGTTTCAAAATAATTTTCAAGTTAATAAAGAGATGATAGGTGGTTTCAGACACTAGTAAAAAAGGAAGGCCTTGGAAATTTTCCACTTTCTGTTGTCTCTATTATATGAAAATGTAAAGAAAAGTATTTTATTATAACTACAAAGCAAATGGATTCACTGCAGCATGAAAACTCTCTTATTTTTGACTAAAGAGAACTTGTGAGTGACCTCATACTGCCATAAAACCAAACACATAACAATAAAAAATTCTCTACATAAGCTCTATACTCAATTAATTCCACAGACAGCTGTTTGATAATTTACCATGATATCTGCATTGGCTGTTCTAGTAGCTAAGAATGAAGCCAGAGCTCAATCTTCATGAGAGGAATGACTTTGAATGTCCCAGATACACATAAATGAACCTAAGCATTGAGTAATTCCTGAAAAAAAAATAAGGTGCAAGAAGAAATCCAGTCATGGTAACTGGGTGTGTGCACAAGTAATCACACAATCTCTCCATTACTATACATTTTGGGGAAGAACTAAAGATTGTTAGCAAGGATGCCATTTTTTAAATAGAAATATGGTTGAAAGCAAGGGATCTTTAAGCTCTGAAACAGTTAGAACTTTCGTATGCAGTAGAGTCCTAAGAATGCTGATATTGGTACGGGGTGGAGGATATATAAGGGATTTGCTTTTTGGAATTGATTAACTATAAGAATAGCAAAAATAGACGTTAGGCAGAAATGGTACAACATGCGTATAATCCATGTTTGGGGGAAGATAAGCCAGAAAGATCACAAGTTTAAGGCTAGTCAAAAAACATAGGAAGACCCCGTCTCAAGAAAGATTAGTGTAAACTCTATCAAGAGTCAGGGTGAGAGACAGTTGCTTTTGTCTTCAATAGGATCAATAGACAAAGGGAGAAGTGATTATATATAGTCTCAGACCCCCCCCCCCGCAAAAAAAACAAAGACTGTTAATCTAAGTGCTAAATCTTGGATATGAAAATGAGAAACTACAATAAACTTAAAATGTTTTCTTAAGCAACCATGTAAACAATCATTTTATTTATTGAGCAGGGAAATACCCAATAATCCTCAGGGCACAAGGATTCAGAATATTCTATACATTTGGATATGCCAGTTTGAAATCCCCTTTTAATTTCTGTGTCATTTTCATATGCTATCATAGTATATTATTACAATCTTAGCCCATCAAAAGTCTTGCTCTTTCTCGTAATCCTATAGGTCAGATATCTCTTCCAAAGTATGCGTTGTTTCTGCTTGAGTTCCCCAGGCTAAAATCAAGATAAGGGTAATTCCCTGTTCCTTAATATCTGGAAGCTGTAGGGCATCATCATATTGAAGCACATTTGTCTCTCCTATACATCTGATCAAAACTTCAGCCACACCTCTGACTATAGTCATACAAATTACCAGATTCTGAGATTTTCAATTTTTAGAAACTTAATTTTAAAAAAAGACTAGTGTGAGAAGAGTTTAATATTTCAGGTTGACACCTTGAAGCCTGCAGTTGTCGGAAATGAAAATATCTAAGAGATTGCTATAGGAGTATTTCTGATAAAAAAAAATGTTGGATTCTAAGGCCATATGCTGAAAGTAAGACAACCAAAGGAACTAAGAGCAATCACATTGTAGAAATCATTTTCAGTGATGTGGAAGTGATGAAAAGTGACAAATGTAGAGGCAATAAGGAAGGCATATATTTTTACCATATGTGATTTAAAATAGCAAAAGATATTTTTTAATTATTTGCTATCCAACACATTGAGTGCCTGAGATATTTTGCTTGCTCTCTTAAGCCACATCTAGAGCCTGGTTTTGTTGTTATTTGATAATTCTTCTTTAATGATCATTTATCACTTCTATTTCCTCACCTGCAGCCACTATATAAATTAATACAGCAATTCATAAAAGAAAAAAATAGGAATCAATCTACCTCAAGACATACCTATAATATTCTTGGGCATACTGAATTAATTGTCTTTGTCCTTTTCATCAGTCTTACATTTGTGATATCTTGGGCTTCTCTGAGTTCCTTTGTATCTTTTTAAACACCTTGAAACCTTTGATGAAGCTTATGATTCTCCATTTAAATTCTGTGCCCTAGAGTTCCGCTAAGTAATTATCATTGGCATGCATATCTACAAGACTGGTAGCTTTTATAGTGAAGATGATGGCTTAATTTTTCTTATGCTTGCATTTTTGCCCTGATATCTGGGCATGTGGACTTTTTGTTCATTCTAAATGTCAGACAAAAAGAGATGTTGGGGTAGAAGAGATAATGGACAAATGGGTTTGGCCTAGAGGTTAAAAATGACTTAGGCTGAAATCAGGTGGACAGTGAAAGTGGGCCAGAAATACAGGCTCTGTCTCCCAGTTCAAATCTGGCTTGGAGGAGAGGTTGGATGTGGCATAGGAGAGGCCTGTGAGTTTGGTGTAGATAAGGTAGGTCCTTCATAAGCCTAGAGATTGGTTGCAGCACAGATTTGTGAGCACCCACCACCTTTGTATATTCCTGAAGTATATTCTACTCTTGTGAGTTTATGACTGATCCTTACAATCCTTTCCAATATGGTACAATTTAGAACATTTCAAACTTTTCAAAATATCAACTTGAATAGGATAATATGAGCTACTAACTCACCATGAAAGGAGGCTTCTCTCTGTCTTTGTCCCTTATGTGACACTGCAGTCTATAAAAATTGAATCAAAAGAACCTTTATAATAGTTCTCCTATAGATGAATTGCCAATTTGAAAACTTGCAAGTTCAAAATTATAATATAACTTTATTATTTCAGATTAAAGCTTAAACATGAAATACAGATTATCTAAGCAGACCAGTCATTTATTTTAGAAGGTACAGATGTTATTAGCATGGAATGCTGTGAAAATGTGTTTGTGTGTGCATGTGTGTGTGTGTACATATGTGTGTACCTACTAGTTTGCAAAACATCTATTCAACAGTGATTTTTAATTCTCATTCTCTCAAGATAACATAAGAATTCATTTTTATGTGTTTGTACTTACCACATAACATTTATTTTTAAGATGAAGTAGAAAATATGAGACTAACACATAATAAAAGCTGACCTACTAAAATAATTAGAATGCTCTATTTTGTCTTCTTTGGGTTGTTTGATTTTGGTTTGGTTTCGCTCCATGCTCCCCACCCCCCACTACACACACCTTTTATCTCTTTTGTAAAGGCAATTTCCTAGACCCATGCTTTTTTTTTCCAAAATAAGAAGAGAGTGTGCACCACAGGTCCCACTGTCTTTCCTGATACAAACGCACATTGTGACTCACTGCACAGCTTCCTGAAGAACACACACACACTGAGAGACTGAGAACATTTAGAAATGAAAAGGACACAGAAATACACTGCCAAATTGGCACGGATGATTCCTGTCTGTAAAGCATCAACCAAAGTTGTTTCATCTTCCTACCTGAGTTTCTTTTACTGCCAATGAAATTACACTACAACATATATAAGAGCTGAGAGTTCTGGGCCTTTGTCCTTCATCTTCCACCACTCAGAAATAACCTCGTGGACAGCAGACTAATCAGCTAAGAAGAAGTTTCTCCAAGGTAGGCGCTTGGAAATGCAGAGTCTTTTACCTTGACATTAAATTTTGCCTAACTACAGAGGGCATTTTAATGGGCTGTTTGTAGGATATTCTTCTCTTATCACTGCAAGAATAAGTGCCTACAAGAAACCATAAGTCGTAAAAAGTATTACGTTTTGAATTTTGCAAATAACAGTAAAGTATGTATATTGATCACATGGGACAACGAGTCCACCAAAGTCCACAATTTCCTTTCTTCTCCTTGTACCTTATGGTTTTATAACATTCATAATGGTGAGCTACTCTCAGATGGACTCTGGAAGAGAATTATTTTAACATGTACATTTACAATTCATTTTTCTTGTGTTTTAGGCTTCAAAAAAATAAATCTTAGGAAAAACAATATGTCACATAAACTCATAAAATCCAGTGAATAATTCTTCCTGAGATTCTTTCAGGGTTTGCACTGTTCGGCTGCCACATTTATACTATTACCAGAGTTGACTGTGGGAGCTGACAGGTCACTGTACACAGTGGTATGAAGGAAGAACTCAGGCAATCTGACCCCAGAAATTTATCACAAACTTTAAGAAACTGAAAAGAAAATAAAGCTAAAGAACAATATTCTCTTCTGTCCCAGTTGTTGGTGAAACGTGGTTGAATGTTAGAAACCAGATTTGTGAGCATTTATTGTGGACTAACATGACTTACATTAATGTTATATGTAAGCTATATGTACTAAGAGATGCTTTGCCTTTCGATTGCATCTAATAGGAAGATTTTTTACTTATCTTCTGGGTGTTATGAAAAATTAAGTTTATCGCTTATGACCAAGTATAAATGGGAGTGATATCAAACACAAGTCTACAGAGGACTGTTATATAGAACAAAATGTACATGGAATAAATGTTCATTTTGAGATGATTACTGCAAAGCCAAAAGCTTTACTTTTGAAAGCTTCTGTTACCCAAAGTCTTCATGGACAATTATCTGGATTCTCTCCAGCATCAGCTCACAAGTCTAATGTGAAAACTAGCTCCATCATTATGCAGTCAAACGTTAGGAGCTGACCACATGACTGCACAGATACTGAGTCTAAGATAAGGGTAGGAATGTCCTTTAAAGATACACTGCACTACATATATACCATGTGTTAAGACAAGTCAGAAAAAAATGTCATTTCATTTTTAAAAGTAACGCTAATCAGCCATTGTGCTTATTTGCAGAAGCTACCAAAAGATGAAACCAATGTATTTGGTCTTGGGCCTTTGGATTCTTGGCGGATGTTTCCTAGTAAGTATCACTAAACCCTACCGCTATATTCTCTTGTTAACTTTTACTTCAAACTTAATATTATTTAGCTACATTTCCAAATACGTAGAAGCTGAAAATGACTGATGAAATGCCACTCTAATACTTTAAATTCCACTTTGAAATTCTGGTTTAATTTAGTAGTTACAGAAAGCTGGTGATCGCCCTACTCAATTATCAGACCTTCTGCAGATATTTTTATGCAGATAAATTCAATCTCTTCCCACACTCCAGCAACTGCACAGGTAGCTCTTTATGACCTAACCTTACAGCTGACTTTCAACATATCCATGTCCTTAGAAAAGTTACTGAACTGGATGTTGATATAACAAATAATAATACTTAGTATTAAACCAGTGTTATAACAAGAAAAGCACTGCCTAGACATTCTAGGCAATATTACATCATTCATAGTAAATGACTTTACGAAAAGGGCCTCATGACTGAATAAAAAAACTCACAACTAATTTGGCAAATGTATATAAATGTCACTTTCAAAAAGTGGAAACAGAGTGGTTTCAAACGTCCTATGGAGTTACACAGTTTGTACATGACAGAGGCAGGACTCCAACCACAACCTCTACACTACAGAGACTACTAGTCTTCTGTTTGGTTTTGTTTTGACACCTTGTATTATAGCTACCCATTCTATAGAGTTACTAAACATATCTGTACCTCCCACCGCTGCTACATCAACATATATCAAAAACTAAAAACTCAACGTTTTGCAATTTATTGGAATTAAAACCAGAGTGACCCTAAGCTCTTGAATGAGACAGAAATTTCTCAATCCTATAAGGTAAATCCTACTTCCATTTGGGATGTATTTCAATGACCAGGTCAATACTAACAGCCAAGCTTAAGATTTTTGTTCATGATATTTTCTTTCCATTCAATACCATCTAAGCTTTCGTCAAGGACCTGTATGATCAGAACAAAGAGGAAAACATTTCCTTTGATTGACTTTCAGGATTTTTTATTGGGAACAGGTAACAGTTCTCTATTGCCATAATAAATAACCACAAATAAGGACTTTAAAAGCCTGTTCTTCATAACAGAGTTTACACTTGGCTTTGTATTCTCAAGTGTCCCACAAGACAGAAGAAGAACCCTGAATTTACACTCCATTCTTCATCTCAAGGTCATGTTTTTCATACTTCACATATTTTCATCCCTTTGTGGAAGTAATGATTGGCGTCAACTTTGTGTATTAATATTTTTATTTAACATAAAGGAACTGGTGTCCATGTGGTATTTTCATATTCCATTTTGGTGAATTTTTCCACTACCCAGGTCCCTGTTGCCCCTTTCTCACACTGGACCCTTTTTAGCAGTATTATCCCTTCTTCTTTATTCTATTAGATCCTCAACATTCTCCCTTAATGCTTATTTTCCAACTTAAAAGGAAATAAAATGTGAAAATTTCAGGAAAATGGGTGGAACTAGATGTTGTAGGAGGCAGCTTGTTTGTTCCTGGCTGCTCAGCCCCGAAATAAATACTCAGAAACTATAGTAATTAAATCACTTATTTGTCAATCATGTACATGTATTGCCTAGCTAGCTCTTACATTGATAATTAACCCATTTCTATTATTTTATATTTTACCATGAGGCTCATGGCCTACCAGCAAGGTTCCAGCTGACAGCTCACATCTTTCCCTCTGGCAGCTACATGGCGTCTCCTTGAATCCACCTTCTTACTCCCAGCATTCAGTTTAGTTTTCCCTTCCTAGCTCTACTCTTCCCTATCACAGGCCAAGACAGATTCTTTATTTATTAACCAATAAAAGCAACACATACACAGAAGGAGTTCCCACACCAACTAGAAACTGTAGAAAACAGTTACCTATGCTCAGAAAAACAAATACCATGTATTCTCTCTCAAATCCTAGCCTCTAACTCTTAAATATGTATATTAAGTTCAGGGTAAATACAGCTAAATACCTGGATACTAGAAAATACCATTAGATCAATCCCTGCTTTCTTGCTGGACATTAACTGGAGAACAATCTGATCTAATATAGCCTAATTGCCATATGATACTCTCCAATACAGGGAATCATTATTATACTTTAATAAGCTGTGTGCTAAAGCATGAAATGTCTAGTCTCTTCTACCTCTGGAATTATAGAACTCATTTTAGAAGAACATATCTGATAAAATCAGGCCAGGAAATGTCTCTGGAGAGTGGAATTTTTAGGGGCCATCTTAAAATTCTATTTAGCTCAGAAAGTGTATGTGTTGATAACTGTCTTTGAAATATCTAATTTAATATTGCTTACTTCCTTTCTCCCACAGTCTACTGAATGTCACAGAGGCCACAAAGGAGGACATGGTCCAAGAGGACAACTGCCACCTCCTCCACCTTTCTATGGTTCAAGATTTGGGGGACCATTCTCTCCTCCCTATGGTCCAGGATTTCATAAACGTCCCCATCCTCCTCATGGTCCAGGATTTGGCCCTTATTTTCCACCTTTTCAACCACGCCCTCCTCCCCCCTTTGGTCCAAATCCACCTCCCAAACCAGGACCTCCACAACCTTCAACCAATCCTCCCCCCACTCCACCTCCAACACCAACAGAAGCAATTACAACAACACCCAGCGGCAGTGGCTCCACTTCACCTCCTCCAACAACACCAACAGAAGCAATTACAACAACACCCAGTGGCAGTGGCTCCACTTCACCTCCTCCAACAACACAAGCAAGTACAACAACACCCAGCGGCAGTAGCTCCACTGCACCTCCTCCAACAACACAAGCAAGTACAACACCCAGTGCCGATATCTCAACTACTGCTACTGTCCCAGATCCCATTAGTGATTTATGGGATTTGTGGCAAAGATTTCTTTCCATTGTTCGGTCAGGATGAAGAAATATTCCACAGCACTGTGAAATTCTGGGATAAATAATCTTTAAAGGCTTAAGAAACAACCCCTTCCCAAGCATTATACAAAATTAAAATAAAGAGCTGAGTGTTATCGGAGGCTGTTCGTTCATTCATTCCCAGCTGCCCGGATTCCTGAAATTACCACACAGAAACTGTATTAATTAAATCACTGCTTGGCCTATTAGCTCTAGCTTCTTTATAGCTCTCACATCTCTAATTAACATTTCTATTATTTTATATTTTGCCACAAGGTTCATTGTAGGGATAAGTCCCGCCCCTTAGGGGGCATGTTCGCTTCGGGCTAATGTTTACCTATAAATCTGGCCAGCGTGCTTGCAGCGCTTGCTTCTGCTTTCCTGGTCTTCCGCAGGAACCGTGGTTCTGTAAGTCTATTAAAGCTGTATATATTTTTGCCATCTGTCTGCATTTGTTTACGCCGTTACAGTTCGTGGCCTAACAACAGGTTCCGGCTGGCAGCTTTCATCTTTCTCCTCGACTCTGCCTACTCTCTCTCTACATCTCTGTTTGGATTTCCCACCTGGCTTTACTCTGTTAATCCACTGGCCAAAAGATGTTTTATTTAAAAGCTACACATACACAGAAGGACTTCCCACACCAGCTAGGCAACATTACAAAGCATCTATTGTCATCAGAGTATGATGTGCATGTGTTACTTTTATTGGTTAAAATTTCATCCAGTAGCTTAGCAGAATAGAGCTAGGCAGGAAAACTAAACTGAATGCTGAGAGAAAGAAGGTAGAGTCAAAGAGAAACTACATAGCCACTGCCAGAGACAGACGTGACAGAACCTCGCCAGTAAGCCACAGCCACGTGGCGATACACAGATGATTGGAGATGTGTTCATTTAGGATATAGGAGGAACCAGGAAGTATGCTTATCTTATTGGACAAACAGTATTGCAAATAATATAGTTTCTGTTTATTTATTACGGGACTGGGCAGGACAGAAACCTCCACCAACAAAAGTGATTACCATGCCATCTACCGTGTTACTTGAATAAAGGGAATCATTCCAGAAATCTAACCTTGTACCATGAGGCAAAGTGGATATTACAAGAAGTAAAATATCAGAGCTTGTAACATAGAATTGTGAAGAAAGATGAATAAATTAGATGTCCTCTTGAGTGTCATTGTCAAATAATTACAAATCACAGAACATGTTAGTATGCATTAAAAGTATTCCTCCACACAGCATGTTCCTAAAAATTCATGGGTACTTATCATTATATTTGACCCCAGGTGAATTCTGCATCAATGGATTCAACCAAACTTGCAAGGAAAATATATATATATATATATATAATTTGTAGTGATCATGTTCTTTTCTGCCATTATTCCTTGAATAACCCATACCAACTATATTCATACAGCATTCATATTATAATAAAAATTATAGCCCATCTGAAGATGATTCAATGTGTGGAAGAAGACTATATAAGTTAAATGCAAACTGTATATCATTTTAAATGGAGTACTTGAACATCCACAAATGACAGCATGCACGAAGGTCACCAGGAGATGATTGTACTTATAATGAACTTTCCCATAAACTTTCAGTTCTGAAGAAGAAACAGAAACATCTAAGAAAATCAAAATGAGTTAGGAAGCATATATTGGAAATTTATGTTACAAAGTAGTTTCCAACATAATAAAGTGATGATAGATGACTTCAGACACTAGTAATAAAATAATAGCTGAGAAATGTTCCACTTTGTATTGTTTCCATTATTTGAAATTTTAAGGAAAAAATTTATTATGAGTACAAAGCAAATGGATTCATTGCAGCATGAAAATTCTCTTGTTTTTGACTATACAACAGAACGTAGAAAACTGACCTCACATTGCCATAAAACCAAAGATGTAAGAATTAAAAATTCTCTATATGAGCTCCATACTCTCTAATTCCACAGATGGCCGTTTGAGAATTTACCATGATCTCTGCATGGGCTGTTCTTGTAGCTAAGAGATACATAATGACAGCTATACCTATCCTAATGAAGTCAGAGCTTAATATTCACGAGAACAGTGACTTTGAATGTCCCAGATACAACTAAAGGAATATTAAGGATTGAGTCATTCCTATAAAATAGTAATAATAATTACAAGGTGAAATAAGAAATCCAGTCATGGTGACTGGGTGTGTATACAAGGTAATCACTGACAACCTCTCCATTTTTAAGAGCTTGAAGAAGAACTAAAGAATATTAGCAAAGATATTGCTTCTTATAGAAAGAAAACTCGAGAGTTCATACATGAAAATCTAAAACAGTAGAAATTTTGTAAGCAGTAGAATCCTAAGATTGCAGATATTGGTACAGAGGTGGGTTTACTTACGGGATGTGATTTTTAGCATTAATTATGAGGAGAGCAAACGATCTTTTCTCATTTTACATACCAATCCTAACTCCCACTCCCTCCCCCTCATCCTGCTCCCCTTGCCTTCACCCCATCTCATGCCCATTCACTCCTCAGAGAGGGTAAGGCCTCCCACGGGAAATCACCAAATTCTGGCATATCATTTTTAGTTAGAACTAAGGCCTTCCTCCTATATCTAGGCTGAACAAGGTATCCCTCCAAAGAGAATGGGCTTCAAAAAGCCAGTTCAAGCACTAGAGACAAGTCCTGGTCTCAATGCCAGTGGCCCCACAAACTGCCCCAGCCACCCATTTGTCACCAACATAAAAAAACTTCTGAATTAAATCAGCTGGTGTATTTCAAGGATGTCTTAATCTCAGAATGAAAACCAGATTGCTACATTGGGAAAGGGGTTTCATTCTTGTTTCCACAGGGGAAGAAAAGCTATAGATACCATCAAAATTAATAAAGATTCTGTTTGAAAAAGAGAAACCTCTTGAGAAAGAGAAATGACAGCTCAACCACAGAGGGGACAATCATACAGATGGTAAGAAAACCTCATAAAGTTCTTGTTTGTGCAGGAAAATACTCATATTCAAATATTGAGAGACAATGAACCTTGGCAAAAAGGTTGTGCTAATTTTTTAGGAGAGAGTAATAACAATTACCCTAAAAGTGACTGAATTAATATTATAAACAGAATGACTTAGATTCTTCCCCACATTGTACGGGACACACCAATAACTGGAGCCCAAACATTCTATACCGGTGCAAATAAATATAAGCATATTACAGGTATACCAAACAATCCTACAGGTGACACAGTTGCATAAAGATCAAATCGGACCATATAGGAATATGTTAAACACACAGAAAGGGATGGAAAATACCCCCTGAGTTAGATTACATAAAGCTTTATTAACCTTGAATTTTATTAACACTAATGAGAAAGGAACAACAGCAGCAGAGAGACATTGGCTAATAGAAAAATCTTCTGAATTAAATCAGCCAGTGTATTTCAAGGATGTGTTGACCTCACAATGGAAACCAGGAAATGTGCTATGTTGGGAAAGGGGTTTTGCTCTTGTTTCAACAGTAGAAGAAAAGTTATAGATACCATCAAAATTAAGAAAGGTTTGGTTGAAAAAAGAAAAGTCTCTTTAGAAAGAGAAATGACGGCTCATGCACAGAAGTGACAACCATAGAGGTGGTTAAAAAACAAAAAACCTCATAAGGGTTGGGGCAAGGTTTTGTTCTTTTCTTTGTCTTTGCAGGAAAATACTCATCTTCAGAAAGTCAAAAGATCGTGGACATCTAGATGCCTAGAGAGAAAAAGATAATTATCCAGATAGGATACCAAGCAGAGAATTATCACTCATGAGAGCATGTCATCTGAAGGTGAGAATATTGAATACTAGCTAGAATAACAGTCATGATTCACTTAAAAATCAAAGCTGGCTTTGGAGTTGGACAATGGCTCTTTCCTTCTCTAAATCCAAGCATGTTGCTAAAATAAAAATTCAGAGTTTCTGTCTTATGTCAGAAGCCATGGTATGGAACAGAAAGAAGAAAGAATTTAGAAAAAAAATTTACTTGTCTTCTTCATACTTATTTTGATCTCTATTGTACCTTTCATTGAATATATGTCTGTATAATGTTTACATTTTCTATAATAATAATAATAAATAATGAATTTTCCTGCAGTAATCTTTAAAGTTTCCAGGAAAAAGATGGGGCCCCACAAAAATGACTTCACCTGGTTGATATGACATCATGATGCTGATAGTGCTACTGTAAGACCTGCTTTTGGGGTACCAGCTGCTCAAGAAGGCTCCCACATGGCTAGCTAAAATAGTGCAAATTTTTATAACGTTCTGGCCAGAACTCCAAATAGGAACTTCAAAAACCCCTACCAAACACTCGGAGACTATTTGCAGTTATACCAGACAGGAATCTTAGAACTTAACCATCATTTTACGTATACAGGATCCCATAGAAAGAACATTGCCTTCATGACAGCTGGAAGTAATTCTAGAAGGCAACATCCCCTCTCCCAACAAAGTTTGTCCTCAGGGTTAGGTGCATCATTTAGGGGTTGATTATAATTGGTATAGGGTAGGGGGTTGGAGGAAGGCACTAGGATCCTTTGAAACAAAAGGGAAATTGGGTGGGATAATAAATTAGTGTGAGCTTACTCACACTAATAATAATAGTAAGTAATAGAGTGAATACTTGTGAGCTATTATTTATAGGCAATTTACATTAGTATAGATTCTTGTACATTGATACAAACTTAAATCATATTGAATATGTTATAATTTTCATCTATAATATTTGTATACCTAGGCAAAGTTATTTGTCATATTGCACACGTGCATGCTTCTACCTCTGCTTAAGATATTTTGTATATTAATAGAATTTTAGGATATAGTTTTCATCTTGCAATATACATTTCTATGGCTGATCAAGATACTTATACATTGTTTACATATTGAGATCACTGTGCTCATTTACTGCACAGTTGTTTAAGTATTGTTTACTATTCTAATATGAAGCCTTACTCTTTAAGCTATATAGGTATTAAGAATTATAGCCATTCATGTTTGTCATACTTATAATTAGACTAATTACATTCTTTTAGATACACTGAGATTGTATTCCGCATAGATGTATAATTTTCAACGACTTCAAAGAGCTATAAAATATGGCATTTAAATAACTTAGGGTTCTGTTGACATGAAACTTGATTACTCCTAGCAACACCAATCTATTCCCCGGAGAATGCTGAGCACCAAAGACACTCCACGTGGAGCTTGTTTTCTCCTTGGCAAAACTGGCCTTTGGGCAAAGAACTGTCCATGCCTTGACCACTGACAAAATGCATGATGTCTGGGCAGGATGAGCAGAATACAAATAAAAAGACTGCCAAACCTTGCCAAGAGAGGGCAAGATGGTTTTGAAAATTTTCCTGTCCCTGAAAATGGTCTGTCAGTTACTCCAGGTCTTAGCCAATGTTGGTTGTTCCAACACTGCAAATGAGACTTCGAGTGATTTCCCAGGTAGCCAATTGTCTCTGTCATTTATTACACATTTGGAAGTTGCTTGAATGCACTTACTATTTACTCAAGCAATATTATTTCCCTTCACAGGTCTTCGATGGAGTTGAAGACTAGATAGTCATAGTTGCTTTCCTCTTATGACTTAGCCATTTTTAATATAAGAGTTAGACTCCTTAGGATAGGATAATTATTGAAACATTTGGCATATGTTTCTAGCTTGATATTGTTTATGCTGATTGTAATTTTAATTTTTATTGTATATTCTAATTCTTATTATATATATAGTTTTGTATTGGGTTTAAAACTCTTTTATTTAAACAAAAGGGGGAGGTGATAGGGGAACTCCTTCGGTCAATGGACTTTGAGATGCTGTAACACTTTGAGCATGGTCTTGGGTACTATAAAAACTGATGTAGAAGTGTTCTCTCTCTCTCTCTCCTGATGTATTTAGTTCCTATTCCCCACTCATACAGAGGACTGTTGATCTGTGAATCTATCCCTAAATAAAGAAGCCTTTATTATACTCCATTCTGCACAAACGTGGGACTACTCGATCGTGGTCCACTACACTGCTCCAGGATTTGCAAATAGCCTTTAAACATCTTTAATGTCAAATCTGGGACTTTAGAACCCTCTTCTCTAGATGAGTTTCCTCCTGATCCCATTATTAAACACCCCCTTTAACCTTACTTAATCCTGTGCTCTTGATTTACTCATTACTAATTGTAGATTACCTGCTTCAATTTTCTGCCTATAAGCTAAGTGCTCAGAAATATGCACTAAAGACAGCACTTAGTAAATACTAAGTGACATTAAATTCACAAATTGAATGTGGCATTTGATAATAGTAACTACCAACAACTGGAAGCCTGTTCTATGCTTGAAGGTGATCGGAAAACAAAAATGCAAAAAGTAAAAAATAAAAACAGAACACATAGATTTCTAGACAGATATGAATTCATTAGATGCATCAACCATTTTACAATACATATATTTTTTCCTTAAGTGAGGCTCAACGGAACAAAGTAACTTAAGTATGAGCACCTCATTAAAAACAGGCTTACAACTTCACTCAAGCTGATCCAAATTTGGTACTGGCATTCTTTGCATAAAGTCTAAAATGTGTAACATACTCACATTAATTTTTATAGTACAAGAAACTCCAACTATCTACATCCTTCTGTCCCCAGCCCAAGTGGACAAACACTACTGAGGAAGAACATCAGTCTATGCAAGCCAGTTCATCACTGCCATCTCCTATAGTGAAGATTCCATTCTCTGTGTCACGGGGTGCTCAGAAAAAAAATTATAAAACAATCATTATCTTAAGAGAACAAATTAAATAAATATGTGAAAATAAAAATAAAACTTTACTGTGAGATGGAATGAAATTTCAGGATGAAGAGCAAATCATGTTTGCCCATTCCAGTATCTCATTACATCACCAAAGCACACAGGACTTTGCTGAGTCTTTTCAAAAATAAAGAGCAATCTCAACTACGTTTCTCTTAGACTTTTCTAGTTTCCTGATTTTCAGTGCTGCTTTGTAATTCTCACTTCACCATGGCAGCATTGAGGCTGTGTCTACTGTGATGTCAGCCATCATCACCAGATACAGACGTAGTAACAGCTAGCAATATGTCTCTCATGTGACCAATGATCACAACTGCATTTGATAGTGTGCTTATGAAATCTTTAACTGTCCAGAAAATTCTTTGCAAATATATATCAAAGAAATACTTACAGAAATATTTACTAAAAATAGTAAGTGTTGCACCTTGGATAGAAAGGTATCCTCGCAGTTGGGAGCCGTGAAATACCACAAAGTCAACATAAATGAAGCAGCTTATAGCACTGCTCCAGGGAGAGGGTTCCCCAGTGCAAGTGTAACAGCTCTGCTCTGGCAAAGGAGGGTTTCCCAGAGAAGTTGTTACAGCTCTGCTTGGCTCTTCTCTGGAGAAGTGTTTACCACTCTGCTAAGGTTCCCTGGAGTAGAACAACTCTACTCATCTAGGGGAAATTTTCCCCAGCAGAAGTATTAGAGTCCTGTCCTTCTCTGCTGATCCAATGAAAGCTGGTAAAGCTATGCTCTTCTCTGTAAAAATGTCACAGCAACCAACAAACCTCATTCATGAGATTTATTAGGAAAGACGTATCCAGGAAGGTGGTTGCCTCAGGTGAGAAACAGTAGCAAATTGGCTGGGCAGTGGTGGCGCACGCCTTAAATCCCAGCACTCAGGAGGGAGAGGGGCAAGAGGATCTCTGTGAGTTCGATGCCAGCCTGGTCTAAAAGAACTAGTTTCAGGACAGGCTCCAAAGCTACAGGGAAACCTTGTCTCAAAAAAAAAGAATGAGAGAGAGAGAGAGAGAGAGAGAGAGAGAGAGAGAGAGAGAGAGAGAGAGAGAGAGGAAAAGAAAAAAGAAACAGCAGCAAATTGAACAGGTACAGAGTTTATACAGAGTTTCTTTGGGGTTCATTTCCAGGGTGACTTAAAATTGGTGGGTTTTTGTAGTCAGATTCTGGGACAAGCTCAGGGATTTAATTGGATTTCTTGTCCATGGATTGGTGGCATATCCAGCTCAGGAACTTCGGGAATTAATAGGATTGTTTGCTCAGGGATTGGTGGAATTAGGCAGCCTGACTCTTAGGCAAGCTCAGGGATTTGCACAATTTTAAGCAATGGTCCTGGGGTCAAGTCAGGCTCAGGGTGTTTTTCCTTAACCCTTTTCACCCTACAGTAATTTTAAAATAACTTCCAAAACCTTAGTAAATTCCTAAAGTGAGGGAAATGATAGTCAAAAAATAATATAAAGCCATGTTGTCAGAAGAAAGCTGATTTCCTTCTTTCTTGCAGTGACATGTGGCCATGTTCCAAAATGGCCAGTGGAATGAGAAAAAAAAAATGTGTCACTTGTAGGAGCTACAAACCTATATGTCCGTCCATGGTCTTTCCCTGCATGATGTTCTGCTAATGATTTTCCATGAAAGCCTTTAAAATCATACATTGAGGATAATAGAGTTATCACCAACATTCTTGTACTCCAAAAGACCCAGTATAAATAATTCTCCCCAAAGTTATGACTGATATTAGGAGAATATTCAATAAAGAGAGAGACAGACAGAGGAGTCATTAACAAAAACTAGTCTAGCAATCAACTATTGAGTAGATATGCTTATTTAATTAATAGCATACAAATCTAAAAGTTTATCACTCAGTACCAATTCTTCAGAAATAACTTACAATATAAATACTTTTGTGCCTACTGAGCAAGAACTTAGGTGAAGTTGTTAAACAAAGCCGTATTTGTCTCCACCTCCCTAGAAACAGAGTCCTCCCTTGAACTGACCCTCCCCACCCCATCCCTGTGTACTCTAACAGGCATTTCCATCCAACAATCACCCTACTGCGTACACCCCATTATAGCTATGAATGGAGCTCAAAACATTATTAGATTTTTATTTTAGTTTTGTGGATAACTAGAGGCCATATTTCTCAAACATGCACTTTGTAGAAAACCATGTTGTGTCAAAAGAGATGTACATGACCTTCAACTCTAGAACTTCCCTAGAAGCCATGTGCAGCGGAGGCAGAATTACACACAGCTGAGAGAGAGGGATGAGCAGGGGAGCATCAGGGATCTTTGGTCTGTTCACCATTCCCCATGCTCATTCTATGAGGAAATATAGTCTTACTACTGTCAGAAAGCACAGCTGCTCTGTTAAAATTATACTGGTAAAATTTTGCCCAGAGAATCAAGTTCCACTATACATTGATACAGAGTTATTAGGAAACAAATGTATCTACCAGATGATCATATTCCCTAACAATAATAAGACTATATCAACAGCTGGAATTTTCTGGAACCTAAAGAAGCTGTTGCTTTAAATATTGTATAAGAACTTATCCAGTCTAATCTTTCATAGCCAATTTTAATTAAAATTATTCTTGAGTAATGGCTTTTGTTTTTAAGAAAAGAGTGCTTCCTTCTGCTTCCCACACACTAATCTTTTGTTGCCTGTGACCCGTGAAGAATTTATTTCAATTCTGACAATATCCATCCTTAAGTCCTTCACAATCAGTGATCCATACGACGATAAGTCACTTTAAAACATTTGGCTAAAAATGTATCTAGGCATGAAAACAATATATACACAAGCACAAAGAAAGACTGTTTATCCTTTTAATAAAATGGGCATGTTACTAGGGAACATAATGTTCAGGAAATGTCCAGTGTTGGCTTAGGAGGTCATGGAAATGTACAATCAGGCTGTGCAAAACAAATATGCAAGCCAGAAAGTATGCTAGAGTTAAAGATGCCATCTTTCCATTAGCAGAGCCCTAACAAGACAGGGAAAATATGATAGCTAAAGATCAGTTCTAACTTAATTCTCTCCCATAATGGTAATATAAAGAGGTTGCTTTACGATCACCTGAGCTAAGACTACGGGGGTGGTTAGCACAGTCTACAATATGGTGGGGATAAGCAAACTGTAGCTACTGGAGAATGAAGTCTAACATTCAGCCAAAGGGGATTTTTCTCCCAAGTGAGCGGATGTGTTTAGAACCTGTATTTATTTTGAACATAAAACCATGTAATATACTACAATCTCTAGATGTAAACTAAAATTAGATTATGCAACTTTTCTATAGCCTCTTTTCTAAGCTAGTGTGCAGTGTGGCCATTTATTTTATTCAGATAATGAAAATACCAAATGCTTGCAGGTCCTAAACTATACTGACATATTTTATTATGCAAAAATCTAGCTGTTCATTCTTTAGAGGACAAACGTGTTCAGTAATCCCCATATTATCAAATATGCATATGCAAATGAATGTGCATAGTCCCTTTAAATAAAATTACACCTCTAGGAAAGAAATATAAAGTTAAGGTTAATAGACAATAAAGGATCTTTTTTTGATTCTTTTTCATCTCCCATGACCAAAGCATTTCTATTATTTTCAAACTTCATTCTTCCCCACTCTTCAAACTCCTTCCTCCAAAATAAACGTCTCCACAAATAAAACCCATATTGTGTGTGTGTGTGTGTGTGTGTGTGTGTGTGTGTGTGTCAGTTCTGATACAGAAATCTAACATGTAGGTTCAACATCATGTTATAATATAGCTCAAACAATATTTTAACTTATAACCCTAGAATATTTATAAAAGTTCTTTCCTCAAACTCTTCTAGGATGGGGCTTGAGCATGAATTACTACAAATATCACCCAAATAATGGTAATGTCCACCCACATGTGAACCCCCTGTACTGTTGGAAGGCATTTGGATCCCAGTTGCCAAGGTGGCAGCTGCAAATCTCAGCTCTTTGTTTCAGTAAACATCATCAATACAGCTTTCCTTCTGTCAGTCTTCCTCTCCACTGGCTAGGAATCCAGACAGTGGTATTTAAGAAGGGATGTGTTCTATCAAAGTTCTCTTTCTTCTCGAATTTTCAAACCGTAGCTACCCAAACTGAAAATTTGGCAAAAGAAACTTAAGCAACAGCTTGATTGTTCCAAAGGAGAATCTTCTACCAAGGTGAGTTCTTATAAACATAAAATAAGGATATTTGACTCTGCAGAACTGACTTTTGCTCTTATTCTCAATCATTTCATTCTTATGGCTTTTAAGTGAAAGAGCCATGTTACCTCAAAAATCACAAGAGTATTTTAATGACAAAACATCGTGGGTGGTAGAGCACACTGAATTTTGATAACTTATGGGGGTTGCCAAGGCCTAGCTAAATAAACAATGTACACCCAACTTTGCAATCTGTTGATTTCTCTGCTGATATATTTTCTCTACAACAAATCTTGAGTAGAAGAGTTTTAAAGATAGATGAAAAGGTAGATTTGCATTGCTGCTGTTCCTGTTTAAGTTAGATAGCTCATGTATTTCTAAGCTAATCTGAAGATAGCACATTAGCAGTTGAAGGGGATCAGACAGCTGCTGTATCTGTGGACCTCTCTTCTCATTCTGCGAGACCACAATGATCCCAAGGCCCCTTGCCAACATGATGATGGTAGTTTTGCATTCTCAGAATCATTACTACAACACTAGGATACACTCTGAAGTTATTGTCAGCTTAAAGTCCAAACTTTTACACCTAATTCACATGCTGATTGGTCATAATTGATGTTTGAGAATCATTTGAAATAATGGCATATGAGAACAATAATCATGCAGTAGACTGATATTAATAATGATAGTAGTGATAATGTGATAATTTTATGAAGATATCATTTTTCACAATAAACTCTTCATGTTGGCAATACCTAGGCAATCTATGAAGTTGACTAGTTTCAAGTAAACATCCCAAAGTACAAACAAGCTATTTCATGCCAACGTACTTGTACTGAATGTAACAAGGATCGTTTTAACATTCTTTTCCTTGAGAACAGTCCTTTCGATAATTATCTGAGCTTTCTTTTTTAATGTTATTCTTTATTTTTTATTTCATTTTACATTCCAACCACAGTTCTCCCTCACACCCCTCCTCCACATCCACTCCTACCAGAGGGTAAACCTCACATAAGGAATCAAAGCCTTGGCAGAATTAAGCCCCTACCCACTGCATTAAGGCTGAGCATGGCATCTCACCATAGGGAATGGGCTCCAAATAGTTACTTCGTGTGACAGGAAAAATTCTGGTCCCACTGTCAGGAGTTCTTAAGATAGACCAAGCTATACAACTGTCTCCCAGATGCAGTGGGTCTAGTTTAGTCCATGGGGGCTCCATAGCTGTCGGTCTAGAGTTCATGAGTTCTGAAGAGTTTGGTGCAGTTGTTTCTATAGATTTCCCTATCATAATCTTGATCTCCCTGGCTTGTACATTCCCTTCTCCAATCTGACCTTTCTTAAAAAGATTAAGTCAAGTACCATCATGTTATACAATGTCACAAACTTAACAACATTGCTGTGTGTACACATTGTTATCTTCTCCAAAATGCCATGAGCATCTCTAAGTCTGGCACCAGCACTTTTGCTCATCATGTTACATAACTAGTGTCAGAATTAACTCTTTCTGCATTCTCATTTTAAATTAAGAAAAACACTGCTGGCTGACTTGACTTACTGTGGCTGATCACTGACCTTGCGGGAGCAACATTAAGAAATGAAAAGGAAAACCTTCATCTTGGGCCTGTTGGTTCTCACTTCATATTTTATGGTAAGCTCCTCCAGTTCCAAATGTCCTTGATTCGCTTACTGTTAATCAAAACTTCAAAAAATGTCTTGTATTTTTGTTTTCTGTTTTGTTTTTCTTTTTACTTGTAATAGGCTCTTCCACTTAAAATACGGTGTCGGGCTACTGCTCACTGTGGACTTGCTTTGATCTCTCGGATTATCTGTTTCATGCATGTGTGTGGATTATCTGGTCAGGGACTGTGAGAGAGAAGGAAAAATGAGTAGGAATGAGCAAACCAGGCCAGGTAGAATCGGAGAGGACACCCTGGCTCCTATCTACAAGCATGGCATCACTTCTTTCTATTTTTCAGTAGCACAATTTATGATGGCTGGATATTTTGAGACTACAATAATGGTAAAATAAAAAGTGAACTTTCATGATAAATATCCTGAAAGGGTAGCATGATATACCAAGACAAATTAATGATTATTTTAATAGTTTTATAGGGAATATTTATAAATAAAATTAAAAAGCCTTTCTGATACCTGAAAACATGCTGGTTATAGTTAAAACATTCCTATTAATTCACTTGAGAAAATAATAGAAATAAAAATCACCCACTTAATAAGGCAAGAGCTTGACTGAACTTTCTCTTCAGCACAATCATTCATTAATAAGCAACATTAATTCAAACTTTCAAAACTTTAGGCAAGTGCTACAAAACAAAAGACACCCTAAAAACATTTAATGTAAAATGAGTGGCCGGTGATAAGTACACACCCAAACACAGCAGTGGAGAAGTATGAGTCTCAGAGACAGCCCCTTAGCATGTGTTGGCATGAGGCGGAGTAGAGAGAAGACAGACTCTGGAAGTCTGAGAGCTTGCTGTGCATCTTAGTGATTATTGACGAAGCCCTGTGTGCTTAACCATGGGCTTGTACCACTGAAACATTGTTGTTGATTTACAAATGGAGATCTTTATATATTGTCTTTATTTCATATTGTACACCTAAGAGAATTAATTAGGTATCAGTCTTCGTTACACAGTAGACAGGTACATATCAACTGGCAAAAATATGAGCAAAGTAGCATTATGTTTTTTGACTTTCTAGAACATTTATATGACTCCTTTTGTACAACTTTTCCTGCATTCAGATTAGGTTAAAATAGAAGATTGCTTTATTCCATAGGACAGCTCTCTCAGAAACATTTAATTTCTTATTAAAAATATACATCTCCAGACCCTCAGACCTGAGGAAAGAAAGCATGCCAATGGACTAAGGTTGTGTAGGTTCTTTATGAATGCTGGAATCTGAAACCATTTAATAAATTTTCTTAAAATTAAGTTCTTAAAGTATTTAGTTATAATTACATAAGGCATATAAAGAGACATTTTAATATAATTCAATTTAAAGTAAAACATCAAATGAAAAATCTAAAAGAATGATTGTCAAATTTATTGTGCTAAAGTAAATTACCTTTTGGTAGCATTCCTCCAAACATAAGATTTCTCTAGTTGCATTAGAAAGTTTTGTTGGAGCTTCCAAAATGTTAACAAATTGCGAATTTCCACAGGCAAATAAATGGGCACTGGCACACAGCTTCCCCAGACTGCTTCCCAGACATCTTAAAAGGGGGAATGAAGGTGTCATCCCTCTGGGGGGCTTGCACAGAATGACAGTCTTGAGAAGTCTTCAGAACTGTGTATCTCTAATCATTTTCATTTTTAATTAACATACAAAGTGACAGGTTTCCTTAAGGTACTTTCATTATGTATTTTTACTCTGCAAACATAAACTTCATGATAAATCCTACTTAAAATCATGCTTTTCTAGTCTGAAAGGTTATATATTACTCTATGTATTTAAAAGTGTCAATTTAGTAATTTTTTTCATATTATACTGAAATATTCTTTGAGAAATAAAAAATCTCAAGACATAATTTTTAAAATCACTCTAGCGCAATCTCTTGTATTTGTAGCTTTATGGGAAAAGGTTTTCGGATGTTTGCATTTGTTAAAATCTTTTCCCCGTAAGGAAAAGCTGTTAATCAAACAAGGTCATAAGCTAATAATCTTGACTCGGCCTGATAAAGAAGCTTTATTTTAGCATTTAGAACATTCAACATAACAGAGAAGGTTATCTTTATGAGATCAGAGCTAGCTGGGATTCATAAAGTCCGTATTTGTATATTTGCAACATACCATGGAATGTGGGATCATTACGAACCTCACAAGAAATCCTGGCACTGCAGCTATTTTAAACGTTCTAATAGATGACTCAGAGCTAGATCGAGATAACCTAAACTGCCTAAAAGAAAAAGTGATTGAGCCACTATGCAGTTGGCTGCCTCAGTTAACAAACACCTGAGATTCTTGTCTGCTACCATGTGAGAAACAGAGCATCACAAGTATGATGCCGAGGTAGATGAAGAACCTGACATAAAGGTAAAGAATCCTAGGGCTAGTGAGAGGTTTCTGCCATCCCCTGATGTAGGTAATAGCAGCACATTTCCCAAAACCCACCACATCTAACACAAAGAGCACATGGTTTGCAGCACTCTCTGGACACTAATTATGTTGACCATTTCTCATCGTCAAATGCAAGAAACAGAAGCTCTAAAAAATGTAAGCCTAAAGATGGGAATTATCAATTAAAATAACACATAGAATAAGCTATGGTTTAAAAATAGAAGGAAAAAAGAAAACACCGAAAGATTAAGAAAAATTCTCAGTATTCTGAACTAAACAAACTAAAAGCACTTAAATGACCTGGGCCATCCATCTATTAACTCAATATAGTCTAATAAAAAATTTACAAACAAAATTCCATGAACTGAACTTGCAAAACACTGACACTCATTCAAAGCCCTTGGGATTTTTATGCAGGCCCCCAAGAATCTACAGTACCATCAGGCTCTTAGATGATTCTTATGCTGTTGCCATTGGCAACATACATCCTGAATATTAGTCACTGAGACCCCAAAATGAGACTGAGAAAAGGAAATTATTTCTTTTGTTCTGCAACAGGGTTTGTCTATATAGCTCTGACTGTCCTGGAACTCACAGAGATCCGCCTTCCTACAACCCTGAGTGCTGGGATTAAAGACATGTGCTGTAGACAGAAGTTCCTGTATGGTCCCACAGTTGTTCAGTCCCAAAGAAACACAGAGAGGCTTATACTAATTATAAACTGTTTGGTCTATTGCTCAGGCTTATTACTAATTAGCTCGTACAACTTAAATTAACCAATAATTCTTATCTATGTTTAGTCACGTGGCTTGGTACCTTTTCTCAATACAGCATTCTATTCTTGTTTCCTCTGCATCCAGCTGGTGACTGCATCTTTGCCTTTCCTCTTCCCAGAATCCTCCTAGTCTGCTCACCTCAAATATACTTCCTGCCAATCAGTGTTTTATTAAACTAATATGAGTAATGAATCTTTATAGTGTTGTACAAGAGCACTCTTTCACAGTAATGTGTCACCAATCCCCAGCTCTATATTTTTAAAAAAAAATATTTTATTTATTTATTTTACAACCCAGCTGTAGTTTCTCCTCCCTCCCCCGCTCCCATCACCCCATCCATTCCTCCTTCATTTTTATTCAGAAGAGGGAAGGTTTCCCATGGGTATGAACAAAACACAGCAAGACTAAGCACCTCACCTTGTATTAAGACTGGATAAGGCAACGCAGTATGAGAAGTAGAGTCCCAAAAGCTAACAAAGGAGTCAGAGTCAGTCCCCTCTCCCACTGTTAAGAATCCCACAAGAGGACCAAGCTACACAAATGTAACATATGCAGATGGCCTGGGACAGTCCCTTGCAGGCTCCCTGGTTGTCCCTTCAATTTCTGCAAGTCACTATGAGCACAGGTTAGTTGACTGTATGACCTTCCTGTGATGTCCTTGACCCCTCTGGCTCCTACACTCCTTTCTCCTCCTCTGCAGAATTCCTGAACTCTGCCTAATGTTTGACTGTGGTCTCTGTATCTGTTTCCATCAGATGTTGGATGAAACTTCTTTGATGACTCTTGGGCTAGGCACCAGTCTATGAGTATAGCAGAATATCGTTAGGCATCATTACATTGACATGTTTTTCTCTAATCATGTTTGGTTCTATACTAGGTCTCTGGGTCATCCAGCCTTTGGTTCCTGGGCATTTCAGGCAATGTCAGGAGTGGGCTCACTCTCGTGCATGGGTCACAGGCTAGATCAGTTACTGGATGACCACTCCTACAATCTCTGTGTTATCCTTACCCCAGAACATCCCTTAGGCTGGCCAGACTACAGTTTGAAGGTTATGCAGCTGGGTTGGTGTCTCAATTCCTCCACTGATAGTCTTTCTGGTCATGGGAGGTAGTCGGTTCAGGCTACAGATCCACTATCTCTAGGAGTCTTAGCTGGAGTCATTCCTGTAGATTCCTGAGAGTATTATTTTGCATGAGGTTTCTACCTGACCCTGAAAGGGCCCCATTTCTAGTCAGCTCTTTCAACGACTTCTTAAGGGTTTGTGAAAATTACAGAGTTCACTTAAAACAATGGTTCTCAGCCTGTGGATCTTGATCTTTGGGGTCAAATATCAGATATCCTGCATATCAAATATTTACATTACTACTCATAACAATTGCCAAATTTAGGTTATGAAATAGCAACATAATAATTTTATGGCTGGGGATCACCACAACATGGGAAACTGTATTAAAGTAGTGCAGCATTAGGAAAGTTGAGAACCACTGCCTGAAAATCTCTTTAGGGGTAAAGCCTCCTTGACTTATGCAAGAAAAGAACAGTTAACTTAAGGGAAATATCTGTTTATCACTAATGCATACAATTCAGTGACTCCAAATCAGTTACTCATCACCCACTACACATCAGTCTATTCTATGTGAACAACAAGAGGTAACAATAGCAAAGACACACAGCTAACAACCTTATGAAGCATGGGGAAGACAGGCCATAACTTAAATGTTCAATTTGGGAAAGGGAACCAGGGGTGTTTAAGGGTGTGATGGAACATATTTCCCATTGCATATAAGGTAGACAGATATAAAATGACATTTGATTAAAGACCTGAGGGAAGAAAAGAGAGGGAAAAAAATCAAACATGAACCATGTGTGCAAAAGAAACAAGTGCCAAAGTTTGAAGGGAGTGTGGGTATACCTGTCTATATAGGCACCAATATTCATGGTATGGTGTGAAGGGGAAAAGAATAGAAATAAAATCAGAGAGAGATAGTGTAAATTCCATAAGGTTTCATGGTTTTTCACACTGACTGGTACGTAAAATTTAGTGTACTGAGTCAATGCACGCCTTCAGAAATACAGCCTCTTCTCAGGCATCCTCCGTTTCATCCGAAAACTAAGAGAAAAAAAAAGATCTAAAATATTTGAATAGCATCCATTTACTTAATTCCCATTATTTACTGACGCATACTAAGAGTACAAAGAATACAGCCTCTGATTTCAGGGAGCTGATGGTCTCTTTGAAGACACAGGATGGATTGGTAATAGTAGCCAGGGCACGAGTTGACAAACTTCTGAAAGTGAGAATATAGTGGATATCGTAGGATTTTGAAGACTATGTGCTCCCACTAGCAACTGGTTGTCCAGGCCAATGAAGCTCAAAATGAACATAGCTATGTTTATATGAACATAAAACCTTACTAAAACAAGCAAGGCAGAACTGGCCCACAACTTAGTTTTATCAATTCCAGGGCTACAGAAACTTTTAAGATGGCAGTGGGGAATGCAAAAATCAGTTAATTAACTCATAATTAGAGTCTGTAAATGCAATATTTAGATTTCATTAAGCAATGTGCATGTCAAATACTATGCAGAATTCCTGGATTTCATTATTTCCCCTGAGATATTGTTACAGCATCTGTTTTAAAAATAAGGAAGCAAACACACAGATATTAAATGACTTATTCTAATTCTCATAACTTGTAAATTATAACATAACCTGCTTTGACTTGCACACATATGCCCTGTCTTTCAAGCAACCCCTCAAGTGCTGTAAAACATCACACTTCTGTCCCCTCTGCGAGAATTTCCCTTCTGCAATTTGCACTATATATACATATAAGCTGCAAAGCTTCCCTTTCTCTATTGGCTGTTTCTACCAGCACATACACTTGTGATAACATCACCTTGATGTTGGTTTAACTCTCCACTAATCTTACACACTTCCACCAATTGCTACAGACCTTTTGGAAAGAGGTATAGCTGCATTTATTCTATGGCTTTCTCGTAAAGCTTTCCCACACTGACTTTGATCATATGATTTGGACTAAACCACTCTTGCCAAACAGCTGATTCTTATTTCTCAAGATAGTGATAACTAGTGGTCTTTAAGATGATAATTGTCTCATAGAAAACTTTATTGTTACCCACTCTTCTGTTATCTATTTGCCTCATTTTTGCCTGTTTTCGCTTGACTGAATACTCCCTGTTTTCTGTGATTCCAGATGTATCTCCTCTTTTTGAAATTTTGATGTCAAGAGGAGCCCATGTCACTATCCCTGCACCATTTTTTTCTCCATCTTTAACCACAAATCTAGTTACACAGGTCAAAAAAAATCTTGTAATCATCCTTCACTCTGTCTTTTTCCAGACCCACTACTTCAGCAAATGCTATCTTCAAACCATAACTTGACTCTAACAATGTCTTCATCACCCTCCTGTTACAGCTCTAAACCAAACACCATTTCTCACCTAGTCTACAACCATGGCTGGTTCACTGCTACTGCATCTCACTTCCCTCTGTATGTTCTCTATCCAACAGCCCGAAATTTCTTTTAACAAAATACATCTCACTGTATCACTAATTTTCTTGACGTCTTCTAAAGGTTTTCTAGTACTTAACTAATACACAAAACCCTTCCCCTTACACATAGGCATTCTATTGTCCTCCCAACTGCCCTTAACTCTCACACATCACCACTGACCAATTCAAATTTGTTCATAGTAGATGTTTCACCAACCCTTTAGAGTTCCATCTCCAGTATCGTTTTAGTGCCTTTGGTACATCTCTGTTTAAGAAGGCAGAATACCAATCTACATTTGCTCCTAATCAGTCTCTTCCCAAGCATTCCCTACCCAAAATCCTTGTCGTCACACATCTCCCAATATTCACTGTTCTTTATACCGTGTCATTTTTTTCATAGCATTTGATCTCCTCAAAATACATAACATTTGACTACAAGTCTTAAGATCAAGGAAGGAAAATGTTCACCCAAAAAGAAAAATATCTTACTACTACCCACCCCAGACATAACATGCCGCTGATATTTAGGGATTATGACATTCTCAAACACTACCCATCATCCCAGAGCCAGGAACAGGAGGTTAGTCTGGACAGACTTGTTCCCAAGGTTTGATGTTTCCATAATGCAAACACACAGATTGTAAGAAAATGATAGGAGTCAATTATTTTCCTGCATGTTCTGCTCTGGGAAAGATACTCTCTGAATGGTCCTGCAATGAGACTTTACTGAAACCATCACTTGCTTACAATGTTCCTTATAAGCATAGTTTGATTACTTTCTTCCCATTGCTATTCAATTGTTTTAACCTCATTTCAAACTGTATCTTTTCTACAAGGCTCCTTAGCTGCACTCTATTAGAGTTTATCAGATTTAAACCTTCCTTCTCTGTAACTAACACATCTAGGTTGTTTCTGTGCTACTCAGTAATTTCTTGAAACAGTATCACCTTCAAGCCATCGTTCATTTTCACATAGTTCAAAATATTTCAAGTTGACACCAATTTCTTACCACACTTTACTATGTCTAAGCACTTGACATGGTGGTGTATTGTCCTATCAGCTGCCACCACATGGGTTAAGACTGTGACTACAGCTATTTGGGAATAAATATAGGGAAAGAGAGTATAAGCAGCTGGTCTACCTTATATGCAGTATCGGAAGGACTCCTGGCAGTTATTCAAGTCCACATCTTAACCAACACTCTGCTGTGCCCCCATGGGCTTTTTTTTAGGTATAAGTATTTTTGTTTACTTTTAATTAGAATATAACATAACAAGCTTCCTTGGCATTCTCAGATATAATTTATCTGGTTGTGCTTGATCCCTCCTCTCCTACATTCCCCCCCCCCACTATCTTAATTTGTACTCTTCTATTCTCTTTATTCCCATCTCTAGATTCTGACCATGTATGTCCTATTATCCACCACGCCTCCCTCCCTTATGGCCACCTTTTCCCATCTCATGGTGTTTTAGTTACTTTTCTATTTCTGAGAAAATACATAATGACCAAGGCAACTTCCAAAAGAAGGAGTTTATTGGGACTCACAGTTCCAGAGGGTTGGAGTCCATCATCATGATGGTAAAGAGGATGACAGTAGGCAAGCAGGCATGGTACTGAAGAAGTATCTAAGAATTTGCATCTCATCAATAAGTGCAAGAAAGAGGGGACTGAGAATGGCTTTGAAACCTCAAAGCCTGCTCCCAGTGACACTCCTCTTCTATCAAGACTATTCCTTCTAATCTTTCTCAAATAGTTACACCAGTTGTGGATGTGGATAAAGTATTCAAATATATGAGCCTCTGTGAGCCATTCATTCAAACTACCACATTGCACTCCCTGATCCCATAGCCTTATCATAATGCAAAATGCATCCAGTCCAGCTTCAAAGTCCCCATAGTTTATCACAGTTCAGCACTGCTTAAAGGCCAAGATCTCAAAGACATCTCTTGATCATAACCCTGAAAAATTAAAAAGCAAATTGCATACTTCCAACATATAATGGCAGAGAATATACAATATCTACAAAAGGAGAGGAAAGAGCCATAGTGAGGAAATACTGGAACAAAGCGAGACATAAATCCAGCAGGACAGACTCCAAACCCCAAATCCCGCAAAGGCATGACTGATGTCAAGGGGGGCTTTGTCCTCACAGTTTTGTTGACTGCAGCACATTTTTCTACCTTAGGCTTGTCCCGTGCCCTGTGCACAGCTCTCTTTGACAGACATCCCGTGGCTCTAGCATTTCCTACATCTCCAGATCTCCAACACATCTTTAAGCAATGGCCTCTCGGGGTCTCTCTCCATGCAGGAAGTCTCCTACCACATGTCTGGTCTCCGCAGCTTTCCTTGACCACAGAAGAAGGTCCTACAATTCCTTTACTGTGGCCAATGCTGCCAAGTTCTGCTGCCTGCTTAGGATTTAACCCAACCTCCTCCTTGAATTTCACTTGCATAAGCTTTAATATTTTGATACTTTTAAGGAACAGATGATTCTTTAGGCCTTTTGTATAATTTGGAAGATTAGCTGAGTGGGGTCTTGCCCTAAGGGAACCCCTCCCATTTTTCCATTTCTCACTAGGTTTTTTTAAAAAAATATATTATTTTATTTATTTTTAAATATTAATTTTACTTATTTATTTGCATTGGTATTTTACATGCCTGTATGTATGTATGAGGGTCATTGAATTCCACTGGAACAGGAGTTACAGACAGTTGTGAGCTGTCATGTAGGTACTGGGAATTGAACCTGGGTCCTTTGAAAAAGCAGCCAGTGCTCTTAACCACTGAGCACTCTCTCCAGCCCCATCATCAGGCCTTTTTAAAACTTCTCATCTCTTGGAGCACAAAACTTGGCTCCAACATTAAATTTCCTGGTGGTCTTTTTCTTCTCAAATTGAACATTTTTTAACTTCTTTTTTATCCCTGCTTACTTTTTTTTGTTGTAGAATTAACTGCATAACAGTGAGCACAAATAGCCACATGACAGTCATTACCAGCCTATCTTGAAATCCCCTCTGTCAATGCAGTTAGTTCAAAACACTGCAATTTAGCCTTATGCAGATTCTCAGGACAAAGACAAAAGCAGCCATATTCTTTGCCAAAATATTACAAGAATGGTCTCTAGCCAAATGGCTAATGTTATTCCCCTCTAAAACTTCTAAGGCTGTTTCTCTACAGCCCATATTGGTCTCAGAACTATTGTCTTCCAAGTTCTTGCTGGGATGGCCCTACTTACAGCATTCAAATGATTTTCTAGTCCAAACTCCCAAAGTCTTCCACATCGAAAAACAAGCAAAACAAAACAAAACAAAAATACCAGCATGGTCAGGCTGGTGAGCCCACTCCTGTCTGTCTTGTTTATTTTCCCATTATCATGACAAAACACCATGACCAAAACAACTGCAAACTAAAGCATTTAACTTGGGAGTCACTGTTTAAGAGTGTTAGAGTCTATCATCATTATATTGAGGATCATGGCAGCAGGCAGGCATGGTCCTGGTATGTCCTGAACCCACAAGAACAAGGGGCTCAAACACTGAGATGCCAAAGAGGAGAACCACAGATGAGAAATAAAGAAGACAGCTGGGAATGGAAAATTGATGACAATTATGCCGAGCAAGTTTATTAAGGCGTGTAGTATCTCTGTTTGTAAGGGGATGATTACCAAAGATCAGCAAAGAACTAAATCAGACAGTGCGGCAAAGAGAGCACCAGGATACCTCAGACACAGCTGCCTTAGATCTGATAACCACAGTCCTCAAGGGAAGAAAGTTGGGTTCCCAGAAACCATATCTGCAACTCTTTCAAGGCCCAGGCTCTAGCCCCAAACTGGACCTTACCAAGTGTGCTTCTTGACAAGGACACAGAACTAGTGTCTCTCCTTTGTCCTTTCATCAGGGCCTCTGAGGAAGCCTTAGATAGGTCTGGCTCCCAAAACTGAAGTAGTAGGTAAAAGTTTGCAAGTGTTCACAAGCACAAGGCAGAGAAAAAGAGAGCTAACTGGACATAGCAAGAGTTTCTCAAACCTCAAAGCCAACTCCCAAAACAGGCACACCTCCAACAAGGCTGTACCTCCAAATCCTTTCCAAATAGTTCCACTAACTGTAGGCCAAGCATTCAAATATAGGAGCCTATGGAGGGCAGTCCCATTCAGATCACCATAGTTTCTAGTTTCCTGTCCTCTGCACACTGGATCCCACATAAATATACAAATGTAAATTAAAGCCTAAACAATCTGCATACAAGAAAGTACATGTGGTATTTGTCTTTTCAGGTCTGGCTTACCTCACTTAATGTAGTATTTTCCATTCTACTAATTTCCTGCAGGTTCATAATTTTATATATAGGCTATGTAATTTTATTCCTGCACCATATTTTCATTATTCAGTGTAGACATCTAGTCTTATTCCATTCCCTTGCTGTTGCTAATATAACAGTGATATGAGTGCAATTGCTAATACAGCAGTAATAAATATGGCTGTCCATATGTCTCTGTGGTAAGACCAAGATTCTTCTGACTATGTGCCCAGGAGTCCCATAGTTTTTCACTTTTAATTGCATTGATTCTATCAGAGTTTGTAAGGTTATTATATCTTGCTGTGGGAGCTCCTTCTGCCCCTTCAGCCAATAGCCACTGAGATACCAGTCCACTGGGGCATGGTCTCTTTCTCTTTAAAAAGCAGTGGCAGCCCTCTGCTCTCTCTTGCTCAGGCAACTAGACTCTTTTCTTGGTTATCGTGTAGGACTGGTGTTCTGTAAGTTTTTTTCCCCTCAAATAAATAACCCTTTGAATCCAAACTGGTGTGGGATTGTTTCGCGCTTTAACATCTTCTACAAGATTTTGGGGTAATGTAAGGAAAGCTTCATGTCTTCATTCTCTTTTTACTGGCTCCAAGAAAGATACGTTGTTTGTGCTCATTTTGTAATAGTTGCATGTTCAACAAAAAAAAATCAAAATCCTGAATTTTTCAATGGTTCAATAAATAATATATGCAGATGGTCACACTGGGACGTTTGTTTTCATTTGAAATGATTTCCAATGATGATCTTTTTTAAGCAGTTTACTGGTATTTTTGTTGAGTCTTTTTGCATCTATATTCGTCAAAGACAGTGGCCAGGTTTTTTTTTTTTGGTGTTCTTTATTGGTTTTTGTCTCAACATATGCTTCCTATGCAGAATAGCTTTGAAAGAATTTCTCCCTGTATCATGAAGGAGCCTGTGGTTTTCTGTCCTGCCCAGTTCCCACAGCTGTTTAGCCCCAAAGATAATCACACAGAGAGTCTGCATTAGTTATAAACTGACTGGCCCATTGGCTCAGGCTTCTTATTAGCTCTTATGACTTATATTAACCCATTATTCTGATCTATTTTAGCCATATGGCTCAGTACCTTTTTTAGCTAGCAGGTCACATCCTGCTTCCTCAGTGATCTGAACAGGACTGGGAGGAATCAGCTTCCTCCTTCCCAGAATTCTCCTGTCACCTCTACTTCCTGTCTGATTTTCCTGCCTATCCTTCCTGCCTGACCAATCAGCATTTATTTAAAATATGATTGACAGAATACAGACAATTCTCCCACACCACTTCTCCCTCTTTTTTGAAAAAAAAAACAACAAAGGAAAATATCCATAGTCCATTTTTTGAGAATGTGAGTGTAGTATTCCAGGCTACTTCCAGCTCGTTGGGGTCACTGATAATCTTATGGGGACCTAAAGAAAATTTAGAGTTATGATCAAGTCCTGACTGAAGTATCCTATGAGTCTTGATTGTCTCAGGCAGCAATCTTGAACCTGTTCTGGATGAAGAACTCAGACATCTGGGCCATCTATTCTTGCTGGAGATTTCTCAGGTGGTCTTCCTTGATCAAACTGGATTTTTCTTATCTCAGAATGAATCCACAGCCTCTCATTTTCTGTGGAAACAAAAGCAAAATCTCTTCTCAAAAGTAACATATGTTTGGACTTCAATTTTGAAGTCAAGCTATTTTCAAAATACCTATCTTGGATTAGTTCAGCAGCATTTATAAACAAATTATTTTTTAGCAGCTGTTTTTCCTTCCTCAGCATTTAAACAATTTAAAGAAAGCATAATAGCATACAGTATCAAGATTCTCTGTGTATTTTCCATCTTTATGTGAATTTATTTTAACCTCTATTTCTTTTACTTTTAACTTTTGGCTTTTTGAGACAGGTTCTCTGTGTATCAATCTTGCTTATATATTCAGAAACAACCTTTTGTTTCACTTATCATGTGACCTTTCTATCTCATTTATTGCTGCTCTGATCTTTATGTATTTCCTTCTACTAATGGGTTTGGTGTCCTCTTGTCTTTCTAGGTCCTTGAAATGATGCATATCATTAAGAACTCTATCTTGTGTTTCTATTTTCACTTGTTTCAAAAAGCATATTAATTTCCCTTTTGATTTCTTCAATGACTTGCCACTTGGTAAATAATATATTGTTAAGTCTTGGTGAATCTGTGAAAGTTAGTTTCTTTTACTGTTTAAGTCTGTGCATGAAAGTAATATTATATAGGCTGAGCAGGATGCATTTATGTATTTAGGAATATATATGTATTATATATACATGTATAGTGATGACTATATTTTATAATAATCAAATATCTAAAAGAGAGGAGCTTAAATATTCTAAAATCAAAATAATGATAATACATATCAATTACCCTCATTTGATCAATGTATGTATTGCTCCATATTCCACAAATATATACTATTATGATATAAATACAAATATAGAGAGAGATAGTACATCAAAATATTGTTAAATACTTAACATAAAAATATTAACTATATTTAGTTGACCATTTTGCACTATATATATGTGTGTGTGTGTCTATAGAATTATCATATTTTATCTCACTAATTTATGCAAGAAAAATAACAATTAATACAAATAGATTCATATATGTGAAGGTCTGGAATTCAAATGATGGAATTTAAAAGTTTCTCTTTACTTTTATTTCCACAGCCTGGTGAGAGTCACCATGTTCGAAGAGGATCACGTTCACTAAAAAATAACTCAAAAGTTTGCCCTTCAGGAACTAAAGCAGTGATGATCCGTAATCCTCGTCCTGGGATTCGATGCTATCCTGTGAAACAGCTTACCCCTGCCAAAACAAAACCAGCCTCTGCACCTAAAGCCCCAACCACCATTGCTTCCACAACAGTACCAACCACAACAGTGCCAACCACCATCGCTCCCACAGTACCAACCACACCAGCGCCAACCACCATCGCTCCCACAGTACCAACCACACCAGCGCCAACCACCATCACTCCCACAGTACCAACTACACCAGCACCAACTACCATCCCTCCCACAACAGTACCAACCACACCAGCACCAACTACCATCCCTCCCACCACAACAGTACCAACCACACCAGTGCCAACCACCATCCCTCCCACAACAGTACCAACCACAACAGCGCCAACCACCAGCGTTCCCACGACAGTACCAACCACACCAGTGCCAACCACCAGTGCTCCCACAACAGTACCAACCACACCAGTGCCAACCACCATCCCTCCCACAACAGTATCAACCACACTAGCACCAACCACCATTGCTACCACAACAGTACCAACCACACTAGGACCAACCACCATTGCTACCACAACAGTACCAACCACACTAGCATCAACCACCATCACTCCCACAGTACCAACCACACCACCACCAACCACCATTGCTACCACAACAGTACCAACCACACCAGCGCCAACCACCATTGCTACCACAACAGTACCAACCACACTAGCATCAACCACCATCACTCCCACAGTACCAACCACACCAGCGCCAACCACCATTGCTACCACAACAGTACCAACCACACTAGCATCAACCACCATTGCTACCACAACAGTACCAACCACACTAGCATCAACCACCATCACTCCCACAGTACCAACCACACCAGCGCCAACCACCATTGCTACCACAACAGTACCAACCACACTAGGACCAACCACCATTGCTACCACAACAGTACCAACCACACTAGGACCAACCACCATTGCTACCACAACAGTACCAACCACACTAGCATCAACCACCATCACTCCCACACCAACCACACCACCACCAACCACCATTGCTACCACAACAGTACCAACCACACTAGCATCAACCACCATCACTCCCACACCAACCACACCACCACCAACCACCATTGCTACCACAACAGTACCAACCACACTAGCACCAACCACCATTGCTACCACAACAGTACCAACCACACTAGCATCAACCACCATCACTCCCACACCAACCACACCACCACCAACCACCATTGCTACCACAACAGTACCAACCACACTAGCACCAACCACCATTGCTACCACAACAGTACCAACCACACTAGCATCAACCACCATCACTCCCACAGTACCAACCACACCACCACCAACCACCATTGCTACCACAACAGTACCAACCACACCAGCGCCAACCACCAGCGTTCCCACAACAGTATCAACCACACCAGCACCAACCACCAGTGCTCCCACAACAGTACCAACCACACCAGCACCAACTACCACACCAGCACCAACCACCATCACTTCTACAGTAACCACCATCAAAGCTACAACTCTGTCATTTGCTCAAAGGCTTTTACAGGCTTTCTTGATTTTATTTGGATGAAGATATGGTGTAATAGTCTCCAAACTGTTCTGATCTCTTAGGATAAATAAATCTCAATAATGATTTTGATAAAATCAACCTGATGTAGCTTGAAAATCAAACAAATAAAAATGATTTGAGAAATTAAATGCATCTCTTGAGGTCATGGTGACTACAATGTTACCCTATGTTTTATTACCTACCAACAACTACTAAATAGGTTTCCTAGAAGAAAGCAGCAGGGATCTTTTGATATAAAATATTTGTATATATACGCAGATGTTTACATACATCTATTTTTAAGTTCAATGGACTTAACAAAAAAGAACAAGGGCTATTATTGAAACATTCAGTCCCTTTTCAGTGGAGCTAGTAGGGTATCTAGCCATGGTGGGGCAAAGAGAAAAAAAATAAATTGAATTAAATTAAGTCATAATGAAAAGCAGAGGAAAAAGCCACACTACAAAAACTGTTCATTACACATAGATATAACTACTACTAAATAATAGGGCCTACAGCAATGAGAAAGAAGATAGAACCTCTACCACCACCACCATGTAATTTATCAGAAAAACCCAAGCAAAGCTCACAGCAAGGAAATCCATCTGTTACAGTTTGTATGATAATTCACCCAGCATCCAGAACTAACAGGAGAGGCTGCAGAATTGTTACCATAAGTGAACATCTTGTGAACAAAAAAGCAGTCAAGGAAAAATGTAAATGCTCTCCAACTTCCAGTGTATATTATGTCAGAGATGGAGGAAAATTAAGTTATATCAGCATCTTATTGACCTTTCCAATAAGATTAATATATCTTAGGGGAAACTAGATGATGAAAATATAAATAAATAATATAAGAGAAAGGAAACTCTACAATGTAAATTTACTTAAATAGAAATAATACATAAATATGAAAATATAGATGCAAACAAATAGGAAATTGAGTATATATTTACAACTTTAATGGTGATGTCTTGACTATAGCATAATTTATAAATAGAAAACATGAGAGAAGCAGGAAGAGCAAGGTAACAATCTGAACAATTTGTTTTAGACAAAAACCACAAATGCTTCCAAGTGATAAACCAACATAATACCTGAGTATAATATAGAGATAAGAAAATGTGTGCTGGAGAGAGAATTCACTTTTCTGTATTTCCTACAATGCCTATCCCAGGGCTTCAGGCAGCATAATGGGGCAAAAGGTAATGTTCATT
This sequence comes from Microtus pennsylvanicus, assembly GCF_037038515.1. Taxonomy (NCBI): domain Eukaryota; kingdom Metazoa; phylum Chordata; class Mammalia; order Rodentia; family Cricetidae; genus Microtus; species Microtus pennsylvanicus. Next base: position 16,763,753 of record NC_134590.1, on the reverse strand, counting down.
TGAGGGAAAGGGGAAGTGAGCACAGAACTCTGCCTTTCTCCCAGATACTATTCCTGCCACAGACCCACTACCAGAACTCAAACTGGTATTCAGAAGTTTCTAGACCTTCCCTGACTCTAAGCTAGTATCCACAGCTACAGGCTTAATCTCTGCTTAGTACTACAGCTTAACTAACATCAGTGGACCCTGGGCTCTTGGCAGCATCCCCTGGGGATATAAGCTCCAACTCACCAGTAGATCCAGTCAGTAGGTCTATATGAGTATATTCAGGTCCAAGGCCTAACCAACTGCTGAATCAGGCACTAGAGCAACCCGAGAACTCTGGCAGAAGCCCCATTCTTGGAGCACACCAGATAGACTGCCCAGAATCCCTGGATGTCTGAGTGTTAGAAGTCTTTAGAGGCGTTCATAAGCCTCACACATAGCCAAGGAAATATAAGAAAATGATGGCTGCTAAGGGAAGGAGAGTGTTTTCTTCATGGCATCACCTCTCAGAAGTTACCCATGCTGGAGTAGGTGGTCTACATCCTTGCACACATAGGAAGCATCAGTGGACTCAATGCGATTTTTTCTTTTTTTATATTTATTTTTTTAAAAAAGAAAGCACACTATCTTTTTTCATTATACATACCAATCCAAGTTCCTATTCCCTCTCCTCTTCCCATTTCCTCCACATATCCTCCCACCCCACCCCATCCAATCCTCAGAGAGGGTAAGGCACATTGCTTTGTGAAAGGTCTAAGGCCCTCCCTACTATATCTAGGCTGAGCTAGGTATCCCTCTAAAGAGAACAGGTTCCCAAAAAGCCAGTAGAAGCAGTAGGGATAAATCCTGGTGCCATTGCCAGTGGTCCTGCGGTCTGCTCCAGCCATGCAACTGTCAACCACTCAATGTGGTATTTAAAAAAAAAATGAAAGAGCATATAAACTTAGGAAGGAAAAGTGAAGGGGAGGCAAAAAGGGGATTTGATCAAAATGCATGTATGGAACTTTCAAACAATAAAAAGGCTTACATCCTTCTCACTCTGAACTAGTCTAGGAAGACTGGAAGAAGTACCCACTTCTTCAAATGTGCAGACTACCAATTAAAGGCACAAGGGTCAAAGATACTTGGAGCCATGGCAGAGCAAGAAAGTAGCTGGAGTCACTCAGTCATCATCTCCCCATAAACATGCCAGAACTTTTTACACCTTAATTTTTAAAGTTTTTAAATACTTTTTATTGAGCTATATGCTTTTCTCCACTTCCCCCTTCCTCTTCCCTCTTCCCTTCTGCCCTCTCCCATGATTCCTTCACTTCCAATTTACTCAGGAGATCTTGTCTTTTTCTACTTCCTATGTAAATTAGCTAGACCTTAATTTTTAATGATTTTCACTTTTAGTGTTCATATTTGTGAGCTACAATATAACTTCAACTATTTTGAATTACTCTATTAAAGTATTCAATGCAATACATATGTAATGACCAAAGCAAGTTAGTTGACAGTTTGTGTCCTTAAACATTAAAAAGATTATTAAGATGTTGTCATATATATTTCAGGGTTCCAATGTGATATATTGTAGAGAGCTGCATGGAGCCGCACCTGATGGCGATGTAGAGAGCTGTGTGGAGCCACACCTGACGGTGCTGGCTTCCACCCTCCGTGATCCCGAAAGCGAGTGCTCTCTGTGATAATCAACTCCTATTATGGCTAAGGCCTGACTCATGCTATTATCACGCAATGATTGTCAGCTGCTTGCATATGTGTGGACCTATGGGCAGTGCCCACCTGGCAATCCGGGGTTGGCGGCCTGTGCCTTTTTAAAGGCTGGGAGAGGTTTGACTGGAGGGGGGGGGGAGGGAGGGAGGGAGGGAGGGAGGGGGAGAGAGAGAGAGAGAGAGAGAGAGAGAGAGAGAGAGAGAGAGAGAGAGAGAGAGAAGGAGAAAGATCGCTGTGAACAAGGTCCTGAATAAACTGCTTTTAAGAAGAGCTCCGGTGTTTTGTCTTCCTTGCTGGTCGAGGCGGGCACGACAATATATAATATAGATAATGCATACTGATCAGATTAGGGTAACTAAGGTTTCTGTATCTTTAATAGTCTTTTTAACTGGGACTCTTCTATGGCATACGTCTTTTTAGTTATTTCAAAGCTATACATTGGGATGTCATGAACTAGACTCTCTCTGCTGTGCTGTGGAACACTCAGACTTGTCCTCTCAACCTAGCCGCATTCAGGTACCCATTCCCTACCTAACTTGCTTTTGCAATTTCCCTCCTCCATGCACCCTAACCTTGAGGAGTCACGATATAGAAGAACATCGCACTGCCAAGACCTATATGCCCTGTTAGTTCTTAACTGTTGAAAACCAAATGGTATAACAGGTAGTCTCTGGACACAGGGCACACTGTCCTCCACTGCTCTTCAGTGTGCTCAGTGTGTTCATCCGACTGAGTGTTAGGGACAGGACCTATATACCTACTTAAATGTTAGAGATGAAGCATAAAGAAAGCATAGGGAGTTGAGGGCAGACGAGGAGAGCACAAATAATATTCTATATTTGGTGTCAGAAAAGGAAGATGTCTCAAGTACAGGAAATAGAGCAGGAACCATATAGATACCTAAGTAAGGGAAGATGACTTGGCAAATCTAAAGAATTTCTGAAAGTTACTGTATTGGCATGAAGCATCCAAACAAAGAGCCGGAGATGAGAATAATAACCCGTCACGGGTCTAGAGTCACTAAGGTCTTCTGGGCCTCATAAAGATTTCAGATTTCACTTTGAGAACCATACAAGATTTGAACAGATATTCATGAAACAAATTATTTTCACAGGGGCTGAAAAAGCTAGATTAAAGACCAGGGCAACCAGCACAGCCAAAAGAAGAGATAAAATGAAGACAGCAGCGACTTCATGCAAGGAAGTATGAAAACAGACACTTGAAGGGAAGAATAAAAATTCAGTACATGCTTTAGAGTAAAATTCAGTACTGGTCCCATCATAGTGACACTCTGTGCCAGTCAATGATCCATACCCTCACATCCAGGACTGCACCTGTGAAGTGGACGTGACAACTAAGTTTTCCAGGTGGTAAACAACTGCCCCCACTCTCCCTCCCCTAATCTTGGGCAGCAGAGAAAAGAACAAGACTTCATTCAGCCCCTGGGGAGATCCAACCAGGACTTTGTCATAGATCTCAGTGGTAGCCCCACTTCCATTCAATCCAGGAATCGGTAACATGAAAAAGACCCCTCTACTCAGACCCACATCACAAATATATACCTTAAACCGGCACTCATATTAGGAAGATGTCTGTGCACCAATGAGAGAAAAGCAAGTTTACCCTACATTTCATTCCTTATAGTGAACCTGGATTAAAACACACACACACACACACACACACCTGTGCAGATCCCTGCAGCAATGACCCAACCTACTAGCAACAAAAGGATTCCTTTTTATTTATTTTTTATTTATTTATTTATTTTTGGTTTTTTGAGACCGGGTTTCTCTGTAGCTTTGGGAACGTGTCCTGGAACTAGCTCCTGTAGACTAGGCTGGCCTCAAACTCACAGAGATCTGCCTGCCTCGGCCTCACGAGTGCTGGGATTAAGAGCGTGCACCACCACTGATTCTTATCACCATTCCACCAACTTCATGCAGCACAACTGCCCCTAAGCCAGTGTATTCTTTCCTTTTTGGTTAGCTTTTTAATGTCATTTTAGCATTTAACCTCAGATAACCCTCTTAATAAGATAGGGAACAAATCTCATGTGTTAATCTAAAATACCAATAAAAATAAAAATGAAACAAAACTGGTAGAAAGTGAACTAAGGTTTACCTTTGCAGCTGGACTAATATGTGCAACTATAGATGAATTAACAGTTTTTCCAAGCCACGCCAAGTTCATATCGACAGGTTTAAGTGAAAATTGTACCTTTAAAATAGACTTAGGCTCTTGGGAAATCTGATTCATTTCCATCCTGGGCAGAGGTTCCTAGAAGATACTAAATTTAATAAGTAAACCTTTGATCTAAGCAATCCATTCTTTGTGTGGTTTCTATACATAAGTATAAAGCAGGCAGTTCTGTGCCATTCCATCAGTGAGGGCAATGGCAAGTATCTTTCTAATTGCTGTTTACCCACAAAACTGTTTTTTACCCATAGGTTTCACTTACCGATAAGGACATTGTGAAAATCAGACTTTTGTTTTAGATTCCATATTTACAGAGCTTTGTTTGAAGTATTAGGGATTTTTTAACTTTTAAGGAATTTTGAACTTACCATTTCTTCCTTCCCTTTTCTCCTTCTAAACCCCTCCTCACTCTCCTTCAAATTATGCTCCTTTTTTATTATCTTTTTATTGTTATGCTAACTCTACACACATACATACACACACATGTACAGGATAACCAACCTTTTGTCCACAACCTCAGAGAAGCTAGGTAACAAAGCCAACCCTAAGAGAGACATACATGGATCCCCCTGGGAAACAGAATTAGACAAGATCTCTAGAGAAAATTGGGAGTGGAAGGTGGAATGGAAGGAAGAGAGAAAAAGGAAGGGCAGAAGAGTAGGGAGGAGAACATGAGGGAACAGGATGGTTGAGATGGGGGAAGGACAGACAGGGAGAGCAAGGAAAGAGATACTTTGATTGAAGGAGCCAATATGGGGCTAGCAAGAAACCTGGCACTAGGGAAATTCTCAGGAATCCATAAGAATGACCCCAGCTAAGACCCCTAGCAATAATAGAGAGGGTGCCTAAATTGGCCTTCCCCTGTAATCATATTGGTGACTACCTTAATTGTCATCATTGAACCTTCATTTAATAACTGATGGAAGAAGATGTAGAGATCCAAAGCTAAGCACTGGGCTGAGCTTCCGGAGAGCAGCACAGAAAGAGAAGAGTGATAATATGAGCAAACGGGTCATGGCCATAATATGGATACACACAGAAACAGCTGACCTGAGCTAGTGAGAGCTCACTGACTCTAGACTGACAGTGGGGGAACCTGCATAGGGTCAAACTAGACCCACTGAATGTGGGTGGCAGTTTTGTGGCTTGGGCAGTCTATGGAGCCATTGGCAGTGGGACCAGGATTTATCCCTAGGGCTTGAACTGGCACTTTGGAGCTCATTCCTTTCGAAGGGATACCTGGATAGAGGGGGCAGGGCCTTGGTCAGACTTTGTTGACTACCCTTGGGAAGTCTTATCCTCTCTGAGGAGTGGCTGAGGGACAGGGGTGAGGGGATGTGAGGGGAGGGAAGTAGGAGGAGGGAAGGAATGGGAACTGGTATAGGTATATAAAATGAGAAAAGATTGTTTTAAAAAATAAATTTAATAATAAAAGAGAAAACTAGCTCACAATTATAGTAATAGCCAAAGAACCATAACAAGCCACAAAAATAATCCTAAAATAATGGCTATATAGTGAGAAGCTATTTTGATCAACTGACGGAAGCAAGCAATGTTTTCCATACTGTAATTCCATTTTACAGGGGTATTAGAAAGTATAAAATGATCTGAGAAAAAGTCCATGGTATTAGGAATCAGGACAGTGGTTGCCAAAGGATTCTAAAGTGAATTCTATTTTAATGAATTTACACAACTAAATACCAGCTTCTGCTGATGGAGGAAGGTCATTGGTTAATTAAGAAATAAATTGCTTGGCCTGATAGGTTAGAACATAGGTGGGTAGAGTAAACAGAACTGAATGCTGGGAGGAAGAGGAAGTGAGCTCAGATGCCATACCTCTCTCCTCTCTGGGGCAGACATGATGAAGCAAGCCGCCAGGTCAGACATGCTGAATCTTTCCCAGTAAGACTGGTACTAAACAGATTACTAAATATGGGTTAGGCAAGATAAGTCACCACCTCGTGGTGCTACACACATTAATAAAAATGGGCCAAGCAGTGTTTATATGAATACAGTTTGTGTGTTATTTTGGGTAAAGCTAAGAGCTACCTTCTACATTCTGCTGGTATTGTTCTTGTTCAAACCCTGAGCATGTTGGTATCAAGGCGAGATCATAGTGGAAAATAAACACTGCTAAGATTTTCTTATCCCTAAAAAGAAAACTCAGTGTGCAGTATTGTATTGGGTCATTACATCACCCACCTCACCACATCACCTAACTTTAAAGACTGTGTAGTGGGACTTGCAGTGGGTAGGTCAGTCACTTCCACGTGTTATTTCTATATTCTGCATAATTCACATTTGATAAGCTCCTCAAATGCAAATAGGCCTAATACTCTGCAGATAATTAAAAGAATGAACATTGCCTACTATCCACTGAAAAATAAACCTAAAAGTCTCTGGATACATCCAGCTACTCTGCTTTCCCAATGTTTGAAGAAAATTTAATCAGTTACCTAAAGGTGTGAATCAAGACTAGGAATAGCTAGATATCTTTTGATCAGCTTTTCAAGTTTTTACAAATATCACTAAGTGGACAATACCTTAAGGTGATTTTGAATGAAATGATGTATTCAGAAGAGCTGGTTCAGATAAATACAAATTCTATTCTACCATCAATTTTGAATATATAATGAGCATATGAAATCACTATCTACTAGCAAATATAAGGTACAAAATTGATATTACAAAAAAATCTAATAACTCAACGCTAAGTAAATACTACCCCTAACTTTCTTGTGCTATCAGGGGAAACACCTTGTGTGCTGCTCTCTTAAAAGCACAACCACAGATCTTGCAAATTATCTAACTTTCTAGGATAAGGCAAATGCTGCCCTAGTTTTCAGACAGAAACCTGAGGCTCAGAGAAGAAAGCTGATTTGCTAAGGGTTACAGGGCCACTGTATTGAGAAACAGGAATCAAACTCAAAGATCTAAAGTGTACGAAAACAAACTCTCCAGAAACGGATTCATAATTTTTAAAAATTATACCCTGGGTTAACAATTTTATATGTACAATTACCAAATTATAAATATGTAGAGAGAAATTGTTCTTATATCTCTTTCTGAAAAAAAAAGCACAGTGATCTCAGTGTTCAAACTATCTCTGTCACTAAAGAGGAAAGCTTCAAATGTCAACTCTATAATAAATAAATCTAGAGGCAGAACACATAACAAATGGCCCATAATTGGGTCTCGGCTAAAATAAAGTAACTATGAATGTTCTCTGAATAAACTGGGATTTTTAAAATATGGATTGAGTTATATATAGATGAATTATTAATCTTAATAGAGTGCATTTATTCTGTTATAAAACATTTTACAAGTAAATTCAAAAATATTTATAGGTTAATTTTCATAATTTCTATAATCTATATTAAATTATTTCAACAAAACAAACAAATGGACACATGTAGTAGACTATGAAATCTAGGATCAGAGTGATTAGTTGCTTATTTTACTACTTTCCTCACTATAATGCATGTGAGAATTGTTTGTAAATAAAGTTAAAATTTTTCCCTTAAAAAACTCAATGTTCATTTTGCAGCTCAAAAGCAATTATTCATTACTAGTTTTTGACACTGTGTTATGTTTTTAATCTTCTGCCCTTTGCCAAGTTGTAATGATTGGCACAGGCTTAATGGCTCCATGACATTCTACCCATGAGGGGTAATCACCTTGCTTGCTTTGAAAGACCACAGGAAGAATAAAGATCTGTTCCTGCTTGGAAGACTTGGGCCAGGCTTATTCAGCTCAGAATTAATGTCACCACTTCTAAAGAGTCCTATTCTTTTGGCCACTGGTGATAGGAGAGAGGTAAAAGAGAAGGGTGGGAGCTGGTGTTTTTCTTCTTTGATTCTGTAACACATTGTTTAAACAATGTTATATATCAAGCCTTAGAAAAGGAAAACGGTTAAACCATTTTGTAGAGATGCACATCAGAGCAAGAGTAGGAAACTTTAGAAGTAGTTATTCAAAAGAACATTTTCAACTTTGTACCATGTGCTAGGCCTTCTGATATAAAAATGAATAAAGTGAATTCTTGACCTGCAGGAAGTTTTTAAAGCATATCAGATGGAAAACCTTTATGACAATGAACTTTGGAGAAGAGTGTCATGATCTGGTTCTCTGTTCCAACCATATAACACAGACACAGGGAGAATCTTCTATGCCTAAGAAAAATGTTTAAAAAATTAATATGTTCTGTTTCAAGCCGTTTATAGGACAGTTCTCCAAAACACTCTCCTCTCTCTCTCTCTCTCTCTCTCTCTCTCTCTCTCTCTCTCTCTCTCTCTCTCTCTCTCTCTCTGTGTGTGTGTGTGTGTGTGTGTGCGTGCGTGCGTGCGTGTGCATGTGTGTGTGCGTGCGTGTGCATGTGTGTTTGTCTCCATGTTAGTGGAGACCACAGGTCAAATTTGGATTTTGGATTTTGTTCCTCTGGAGCCATCCATTCTCTTTCTTGTTGTTGTTGCTGCCATTGTGTTTTGTCTATATTCTGTTTTGTTTTGAGCCAAAGTCTCTCACTGGGACCTTAGTCTTTCTGGCCAGTCTGCTAATCTAACCATTAAGATCCAGGTATCAGTGAGAAATCAGCCTCCATCTCTCCAGTACTAAAATTATAAGACCATGCCACCATGCCTATCTTTTTCTTTTTTTTTTTCCTTTTTTTTTCTTTTTTTTCTTTTTTTTATTGAAAAGAAAAAAAATTCTGCCTCCTCCCAGCCTCCCATTTCCCTCTCCCTCCTCCCGCCCCTCTCCCCCTCCCCCCACTTTTCTCCTCCTCCCTCTCCAGTCTGAAGAGCAGTCAGGGTTCCCTGCCCCATGGAAAATCCAAGGTCCTCCCCGCTCCGTCCATATCTAGGAAGGTGAGCATCCAAACTGGCTAGGCTCCCACAAAGCCAGAACATGAAGTAGGGTCAAAACCCCGTGTCATTGTCCTTGGCCTCTCAGCAGCCCTCATTGTCTGCCATATTCAGAGAGTCCAGTTTTAACCCATGCTTTTTCAGTCATAGTCCAGCTGGCATTGGTGAGCTCCCAATAGATCAGCCTCACTGTCTCAGTGGGTGGGTGCACCCCTCATGGTCCTGACTTCCTTGCTCATGTTCTCCCTCCTTCTGCTCTTCATTGGGACCTTGGGAGCTCAGTCTGGTGCTCCAGTGTGGGTCTCTGTCTCTATTTCCATCCATCGCCAGATGAAGGTTCTATGGTGATATGCAAGATATTCATCAGTATGGCTATAGGATAGGGTCATTTCAGGTTCCCTATCCTCAGCTGCCCAAGGAACTAACTAGGGACATCACCCGGGGCACCTGGGAGCCACTCTAGGTTCGAGACTCTTGCCAACCCTAAGGTGGCTCCCTTAACTAAGATATGTGCTTCCCTGCTCCCCTATCCCAATCATCCCATTTCCCCAAGTTCCCCCCATCCTCCCCTTCTCACTTTTCTCTCCCCCTCTCCCCTTACCCCCATCCCGCCCCACCCCCAAGATCCCAGTTTTTGCCTGGCAATCTTGTCTACTTCCCATATCCAGGAGGATAACTATATGTTTCTCTTTGGGTTCACCCTCTTATTTAGCTTCTTTAGGATCACAAATTACAGACTAAGTGACCTTTATTTATGGCTAGAAACCAATTATGAGTGAGTAGCAGAGGGAAATCAGAGAAGCATCACCTTTCACGATAGCCACAATTTTTTCTTTTTTTATTGATTTTTATTGAGCTCTACATTTTTCTCTGCTCTCCTCTCTTCTTATCCCCTCCCCTTCAACCCTCTATCAAGGTTCCCATACTCCAAATTTACTCAGGAGACCTTGTCTTTTTATACTTCCCATATAAATTAGATCCATGTATGTCTCTCTTAGGGTCCTCATTGTTGTCTAAATTCTCTGATATTGTGGATAGGTTTTCTTTGCTTTATTTTTAAAAACCACTTATGAGTGAGTACATGTGATAATTGTCTTTCTGGGTCTGGGTTACCTCACTCAAAATGATGTTTTCTACCTCTATCCATTTGCCTGCAAAATTCAAGATGTTGTTATTTTTCTGCTGTGTAGTACTCCATTGTGTAAATGTACCACATTTTCCTTATCCATTCTTCAGTCAAGGGGCATTTAGGTTGTTTCCAGGTTCTGGCTATGACAAACAATGCTGCTGTGAACATAATTGAGCACATGTCCTTGTGGCACGACTGAGCATCCTTTGGATATATACCCAAAAGTGATATTGCTGGGTCTTAAGGTTATTTCCTAATTTTCTGTGAAATCACCATACTGATATCCAAAGCAGCTGTACCAGTTTGCTCTCCCAACAGTCATGCAGGAGTGTTCCCTTTACCCCACAACCTCTCCAGCATAAGTTGTCATCAGTGTTTTTGATCTTGGCCATTCTTACAGGTGTAAGATGGAATCTCAGAGTTGTTTTGATTTGCATTTCTCTGATGACTAAGAATGTTGAGCATTTCCTTAAGTGTCTTTCAGCCATTTTAGATTCCTGTGTTGAGCGTTCTCTGTTTAGGTCTGTACTTCATTTTTTTTATTGGATTATTTGTTCTTTTGATGATCAATTTCCTGAGTTCTTTGTATATTTTGGAGATCAGACCTCTGTCTGATGTGGAGTTAGTGAAGAATTTTTCCCATTCTGTAGGCTGTCGTTTGTCTTGTTGACCATGTCTTTTGCTTTACAGAAGCTTTTCAGTTTCAGGAAGTCCCATTTATTAATTGTTTCAGTGTCTGTGCTACTGGGGTTATATTTAGGAAGTGGTCTCCTGTGCCAATGCGGTCAAGTGTTCTTCCTACTTTCTCTTCTATGAGGTTCAGTGTGACTGACTTTATGTTGCGGTCTTTGATCCATTTGGACTTGAGTTTTGTGCATGGTGATAGATATGGATCTATTTTCATTCTTCTACATGTTGATATCCAGTTATGCCAGCACCATTTGTTAAATATGCTTTCTTTTTTCATTTCATATTTTTTGCTTCTTTGTCAAAAATCAGGTGTTCCAACATGTGTGAATTAATATCTGGGTCTTCAATTTGGTTCCATTGGTCCTCCTCTCTGCCAATACCAGACTGTTTTCAGTACTGTAGCTCTGTAGTAGAGTTTGAAGTCAGGGATTATGATACCTCCAGAGTTCTTTTATTGTACACCATGCCTGGCTTTTTAGATAAGTACTGGTGATTGAAACCAGGTCAGGTCCTTATGCTCACACAGTACTGTCTTGGATGAGCCATCTTCCCAGCACCCCTTTATAATTTCTTATTGTTAATTTCCTCAGATTCTACCTTATCTGAGAAGTGTTTATTGATTACCAAAAATGCTCATGCTATAGTGAAATAATTTTTGACTGTCCTTCAATGATTCCTTTCCGGAAGAATGTGATTAAGAGTTAAAGTAATTTTCCTCACTGCTGTGAAATAGCAATGTCTATATAAGTTTTAGACTATTTTTCCTTCAAACATCACATCCTAACAAAATAATTCATTTAACAAACCTCATATTTTCTTATAACTAATAAGCTACTTTTCTGATTTCCCCATAAACCAACAAGACAAGAAAGATGAAAATTCTGCCACTAGTTGTATGTGTCTGTACCCTAAGTGCTTGCTTCACAGTAATTATCCATTTTACCAGTTATTTAGTGTGCATATCTAATTGAGAGTCCCAGAGTTTATCAAATGCTAGAGAGAGTTTGGAGAAAACAAAGGTGAGAAGAAGTAGTTACAGTCAGGTAAGAAAAGCTCTGCTAAAGGGTGACTAATGATAACCATTACGGACTATGAGTTTTACAAAGCTAGCAGAAAACATCTTAAATGCTCCCTTCATTACATACTATGTCTGATTTTATATTTTTATGTAAAAGTTTAAATAAAATTATCTTTAAAAATTATAATAGGCAAAAAATTATGAGTAATCCTTAGATTCTAGAGAGAAAACATATATCTCATAACAAAACACATATAAAAAGACCAACCAGGAATCTATAGCAGTGGTCAACATAAACTCAAGGGGTGATGAAAACATGCTCTAACTGCCAGGGCTTAAAAGAGGATAGTGGGTTTGGATGCATTCTGGCACTGGGTCTACTATATCTTCTTCCTGATTAGGTGTGTAGCAAAAGAAAGTTATGAATGATCTTAGAAGGTCATGATCTGTGTCAGACATGCCAAGTTTGAAATAGTTCTTAGACTTCTACATTAAAATGTCAAAACAGGGAACTGGCTATACACTGCCTGGGGTTCAGAAAGAAGTCAAGAGTCTAGGCTATTCTTAGAATATATTTGAAATTGTGAAACCTTACAATATCATAAGGATAGAAATGGACAAAGCTAGGATGTGGTTGGAGAAAAGAGAAGGAGTACAAAAGCAAACAGGAAAGAATGATTTCCAAAACCAAGAGAAAAATGCAAGGTAGCCTTTATCTTTAAAATATTTAGTCTACAAGGAAAACAATTTTAAAACTAATAATTGCCCAAGGCAATACATTGTTTAATGATAAACATATTTGAATATCACACTATAGACTGGTATTTATTTACTTTTACTCTTCTAAGTGAGAAAGGACCCAGAAGTTTGCTGCTCATTGACATAGGGATTGAGCCTACATGGCCCCAGAGTACTGTGACCAAAGTGAATATTAACACTGGATACCAACCAGAACTGGACAATAAGACCTTATTACTGAAAACAAGACACTTGGAATACAGGATACAGAGAAATCAACCAGAACCCAGGTGAAAGCTTCCTCCCTGCTGACCAGCATTCATAGTACCAGTAGGTGCTGAGCAAACACTTGGAGAACAAAAGTCATTAACAAGCTAACCCAATTGTTAACATGATGTTACAAACTCAACCTGCCAAACAAGATACATACTAGTATTGAGCTTACTAGTACAATAGTGGCTTGATTGCCCTGGGGGAAACCAATCACTTTCTTATTGAATCGGAGTTTACTCCATGAGAGGTAATACATGACTGTACTGTATACCTGGTCATGGGGCATTTTTAATCTCAGTTATATTTGTTATTTTACCTACATCATTTCTAGTCATATATACTAGCGATATACCTATACACATACAAAATAATACATGTATAAAGTTCTGCATGGCGGCACTTAATAAGAGCAAAAATAAGGAGAAATGCGTTATTTATTCAGATGTTGATTTTAACTGAACCATCTAATAAATAATAAAAATAATGTCTCTATAAATCATAGACAAAATCCTGGATTTTTATATTACTTTGTATTATATTGCTTCTGGATTATTGCTATAAAAATCACCATAATAATACTGTCTTCAGACAATACAAACTTATTTCTTATACTTCTATTGCTTAGAAATTCTACATAGGTCTGGGTGAACAGAATTGGAGCAGTTTTTAGGTTGAAGAACACATTGTTGTCTTGAGGGAAGACTACTTGTTCATTTTTCCAATTTGTAAAGAACCCATCATCAAAGCAATACTTCCAACATGTCTTTGAACTTTTCACCACATCTCCCTCCCACTCTTTTCAGTCCCTCTCTTCTAGTTGGTTTTTGTCATAGCTTTAATTCACTTTTAAGTTAGGCAGGCATGCTGGCGGATAACTTCTAACCCTAGCACTCCAGAGAATGAAGCAGGAAGATCACTAATTCAGAAGCATCCTGAGCTACATAATGGAATCTTGTCTCAAAAATAAAATGAATAATAATCTTGCTTTAAAGTTAGGCTATCAACAACATTAACATAATCTGGAATCTTGTTTGTTGTGTCGTCTAATATGCTCATGGTGGCTGAGCTCAAAATCAACATCACTTTGGTGAGCATTATCCTTCCCATAACATATGTCAAAATAAAACAAAAAAGGAAGCACTGTAATGCTGAGAATATTCTGTGAGGCTTTCTCAATGAGAACATGACATTTAAGAAAGAAAGGAAGGAAAATCTGGCACTGTCTGACCTCAATGCCCATGCACAACTAATCCCTCTGCCTAGAACTCATTTCACACAGCTGTCTGCATGACTGGCTCCTTCATTTTCTTTGTTGCCATTGTTTCTCCACAATGAACAAGATGACGTCGCACAGAATAGTAATGAAGCCACCAAGTAGAATGTTTGCTTTCTGTTCGTGTTCCATTGGCCAAAACTAGATACAAGGCCCTTAGGTACCAGAAGGGTTAGAGATTCAGGTTAGCTGTTTCCTACACATCTTGCCAGTGTACTTTTTGCAATTACTTTCCACAGCTCATGGAACCACCTGGTCTGCCTTTGAAAGACTTAGCAAATATTTACAAGAATCACTAGCTATCTGCAAAATTCAACCTTATGGATACAGTTATTAAACAACAGAATGTCTTAATACTAATAACAGTGGGAACCCAATGAATCAAAAGAATTTCTGGAGCTTAATCTCATGACATAAAACACACTGATAAGATGTGATTCAAATGATCCCAACATTCATCAGTAATGAATAGATAGAAAAGTATCTGCTGCCAAACCATCACCGCCAAATGAATCACAAAGAAATTTTGTGTGAATAAAGACCATCAATCATGTGAGTAACGTTCCTTATGAACAAAACACTCTCCTGTCAGTGCTGGACAAATGCTGAAGACCCAGCACGGTGCTAAGAAATCACTCTCCAGCCATCCTGAGAAAGCTATAAGACCATCTTCATCCACATTTGACCTAAACTTGAGAAGACACATCCCCCGTCCCATAAAGGTAAATACTGGAGATTTTAATTCTTAATTCTATTTCAACTCAGACTATTTTGCATGCACACACACACACACACACACACACACACACACACACACAAATCATACAATGTTATACTGTATTTTCTTAATAGCATGAAAGTTTCACCCTAAGGAAAATGATTTGGAAAAGAAACACAGTTTTTAACTATGAGACAGGGAAGGCTGAGACTAAGACAGAGAAAGAGAATAAATGCAATCTTTTCAGTCCACATAATGTTACATACATAATATATATGCATATATATGATATGAGTTATTTCTTCCTGTAAAATTCCTGAACATTTCATTTTCGTTATTATGTACAAGGTTTAAAGATGATATATGAAAATGTAAACTACAGCTACTTAAGCTTAAAACTCACCACGGTACCCACCCCTGTGACCATGAGAAATAACCATTTAACCATTTTAGGGTATAACAAGAAAGGATGAAAACATTAACCCTGACTCTTGGACTTTGGCTTCTGAGTCCTGGCTTCCTGGTAAGTCCTGTCAATCACAATCAGTGATTCTTATTCTCCTCAGATTATTGTCTAACCTATTTGTTATCTATGACCTTACTGAATGTCAGAAAATTTTACCAGCCCACATGGCAGCCCATGTATTGAGCCAGCACTCTGCAGTCTGATATTGCTGTTTTAATAACATTTTAATGTCTCTCCTCAAGAAACAAATTCACTGATGCTCAAAAGATGTTAACCTTTCTTTGAGACAGCCTAATACTATTCCATGACTCTTTTGTTTCTGGAATCAAATACCATGCAACCCTAGACGATTTTAGATGGCAAAAAGGCCAGAGACAGTCAGAGTTCGCTCGGGGCTCAGATTAAGGCAGAGAGCTGTAAGTAAGGAAGCTCTGATCCACACTGTGATTGTTTTTTTAATGAAACTTGCACTGCCAATTTTATTTTCTTTGACCTTACTTATTCAAGAGTTTTGGGATAGTGACTTTCTCTTTAATATTCAATCTATTTGTAGATTTCAGTATCCACAGATAGTCATATTGATTTACTCTGAGTCTGGGCAGGATTTCCACAATGCATAATACCCAGTGGGTTAGAAACTTCATGTCATCTGTGTGTGTCATCCTAACATCTCCTCTTTCTAGGAACTGCATCCTCGCTGCTAACACAAATTAGTAAAGCTTCTTTCATCAGTCAATTGTTTGTTGTAAATAATTCTATTTTTGTTTATTTTCCATATACACAAGGAGCAAATGTTTAAGTCAAGCTACCCTAAGAATGTGAGGCACTATGGGAAGTTTGTGGGGCCACTATCAGCGGGACCAGGATTTATCCCCAGTACATGAACTGGCTTTTTGGAGCCCATTCCTGTGGCGGGTACCTTGTTCAGCCTAGGTGGGGGGGGGGGGGACTTTGGTGATGTGACAGACTTTGTTGACTTCCCATGGGAGGCCTTGCCTTGTCTGAGGAGTAGATGGGTGGCTTGTATAGAGGAAGCAAAAGGAGGGGAGAGAGAGGGAACTGTGGTTGATATATGTAAAATGGAAAAAAAAACTTCTAAATAAAAAAAATAAAAAAGAATGTGAGTCACTGTACATTAGTAAATTATGCACATTTTCATAAAACATTTTTAGAATTAAAGAAAACAAGCAAATCAAAATAAATGGCTTTTTGACCCTAAATAAAATGTTACCAACATGTTAAGAAGGCCAAAAGGAACCCAAAAGATTCTAAAACTGTATAATAATTGAAGTTGTGAGAATTCTACAACTTAACCGAAATTCACAGTGAATAATTCTATAGTGAATAGATTTTGCTAGAAAAATGTCTACATTGAGCAATAAATATATGTATATATATATTAAATATTTATGTTATAATAAATAATATAATTAAATAAAAATATAAATAACTATAATGTGTATAATATGAAGCAAAGAAATAAGGATTCTGATGAAAATAGGGAAGGGGAACAGAGGAAGGGAAACAAAAGCTGAAAAACTTGGCAATTTATTGATTTCACAATAGGAGGAATCCAAATACCACAAAGGTAAATGTCTATTGATTGAAACCTGTATTCTGCTTTGGATGTCCTTATTACATGTCACCAAACATAAAATATGCCCAAGTTCAGATGCTTGGTTTTATTTAAATATCAATAAGTATTTTTTAACAAATATTATTATTTTTCTTTTATATAGACAAGTGCAATGAGAAAATGGTACATTCAAAGAAAGCCTGGGACAGCTGCTTTTCTCCCTTTCTGGAAACAGTCTGTTCACAAAACCAAGACTGTCTCTCTGTGGGTTCTGCCACACAAAACACAAAGTTATGATATCAAAATACCTAATTTACCAAAACAAGAATATAGGCCAGAACAATTTTATCAATCTATAAATTACTATAAAAAATTATTTCTAGCACCATTTTCATATCATGTAATGATTCTGCCACAATCAGTCTTTCAAAATCAATTTTTTAAAATCCCCTCAAAAAAAACTTCAGAAACAACGCCTGCCTCTTTGCTGATTGATCAAGTCACTACCAGCCCCTGGAAGAAACCTACCAGCATTCCACTTACCAGTAAAACTGCTGCAGAAGTTTCTTCAGTCATCACTAGACCTCAGACATCTTCTGCGCCACTGAGAGTTTATACAACGAACACCAAAGCAGAAACTACCCAGACGATGACATTGGAACATCGTCCAACTACAGCAACCGCCTGTGAGCAGAACTTAAAGCTACATCAACAAGAGCCACAGTATCTGAGGCCATCCCAGCAATTGCCAAAGGTCAAGCATCTCCAGATACAACTGCCCAACCAGGAAATGCCACTGCTGGACTGGAAGTAACCACTCCCAAATCACAAATCTGAGTAGGGTCAAACTGAACCCAACTGCTTCTCTCTGCACATTCCCTTCTGCTCCAAGAGACACAACCCTGCCTCTGCCAGCTTCAGCAGCTTCACACAGGCACAGAGCATCACGAACCTTAGCTGTGAACATCGGCTTCTGAAGTGCTTGCTTGTGAGTTAAAGCCTTATTTTCTTTTCCACACACTAAAGTGCTACTACTAAACCTACTAGACTATAGTGTGCCTTCAGTAGGAATTATCTAAAACTACAGGGGACAAACTGCAGTTTCTTCTTCTACCACCTGTAGAAGATCCAATCATAAAGAACAGAATGGACCCCCATTTGCTTGCTATCAGTCCTGTTTTACAAACAATGTCAGGTCAATCAAAATTGAGTAACTGTTTTCCAGAAAACCACATATAAATCTGATAAAAAGCTGTTGAGCTAAATTTCAGAACTAAAATTATAATGTTATTATTTAGGAATGTGGTTAAGATCTTTGATGTGGAATTCCCCTCAGTGTGAATACCACTGGTAAATAAAGAAACTGCCTTGGCCTGCTGATAGGGCAGAACTTAGCTAAGTGGGGAAAACTAAACTGAATGCTGGGAGAAAGGGGGCAGAGTTGGAGAGAAGCCATGTAGCCCCTCCAGAGACAGATGGAACTTTACCCGGTATGCCACAGCCACGTCGCAATACACAAATTACTAGAAATTGGTTAAATTGATATGTAAGAGTTAGCCAATACGAAGCTAGAGCTAATGGGCCAAGCAGTGATTTAATTAATACAGTTTCTGTGTGATTATTTCAGGGCTAAGCAGTAGGAAAACAACAAGCCGCCTATTACAACAACTAAATCCATTTAAAAACCTGAAAGAGCTTGAAAAGGAATTCTAGACACAAAAATACAAAGTTTAACACAGCTTCTTGCTATTTGCTGGTGGTGTGCTGCAGCTCCTTTAAGAAAGGTTTTCCTGATTCACTGATAGCAGAAAAAAAAAAGCCATGCCATTTTGAAATGCCGGATTTTGGGCCATGCTGCCAGCACGCCCTTGGCTCTTTCAAGAGACCGAGTATTTAAATGGAGTTTGTAAGCAACATGTTACAGCATGCTTAATGGCTCAACATAGGCCTCGCTGCATACCTGGAACTGGGTTGATGTGCACCACTGAGAGGCAGTAAATGGACCTCTTCACCATGTTGGAGCAAGCAGGCAAGGCCATACTTGACCTAGCTATGCCGCAGCTTAAGTTTTTAAGAACCACTTAGCATTTTAAGAAGTGTTCCTAGATAGTAAAATATTACAGATACACAATAAAGGCAAGTTGAGATGGAAAAGACCTCTAAATGGGTCCCAATGTTGGATAAATGTATGTAGGCTTAGGAGAGAGAAGAAAAAGAGTATAGAGAGTTATAAAAAGAAGTGAATGGTTTTAAAAGAAAGGTAAAGTCTTTAAAGAGACAGAATACAATCATAGATTAAAGGAGTAAAGATAATAAAATGAATATTAAAAAATAATAGAGTAAAAACAATCCACATAAAGATGGACTATATACAGAAAGTCTGGATTGTGTGTATTATTGTGTTTTCTTTTAATTTTTTGACTGTAAAGGAGCTAAGTAATCAACATATATACTTTAAAGGTATCTTGACTTCAAAATTTGAGCCTAAGGATATATTGCTTTGAAAAAGAGGTTCTTCTTTTGTTTCCACAGAAAATGAGAACCTGAGGATTCATTCCAGTCTAATATGGTTTGAGGCACCAAGATCCCCCCAAAAGGCTGCCATGAACACCTCCAAAAATTACTTTGTACAAACAAAAAGCAGGAACCAGTTTGGAGAGAGCTACTCCCATATTTCCAAATATTGTTTATAAATGTTTCTTTACATTTAAAGGGGAATATGCTATAGAAATTTGTATGAGTATGTATCTTGATTTACTGATACAAATTTAAGGTCAATTTTGTTATAATGTGTATATGTATTTCTGATCTTACTTAAGGTATTGTGTTTGTCCAGATCATTTAAAAATGTAATGTATAATTAAGAAATATAGGTTAATAGATAATCATCTATAATAGTCAATCTTGTAATCATGTTAGTTAGATTTTCTAGATGTGCAGAGGTGTATTTCAGATGGATAGGCATTCTTCAAACATTTCAAAGACTTTCAGAATATGGCATTTAAAACATTTAAGAACTTAGGACTTTTCATGACAATGAGACACATCTGTTCCTAGCAGCACCAATTACTTCAAGAGAAGATAGGCATCAAAGAGGATCCTTATGTAGTTTGCTAGCCATTTGGGCAAGAAACTGCTTTTGCCTAGACTGATTGATGAACTGGACATGCAGGATCAGCAGAGAAATGAACTTGCCTAAATGTGAGACAATTCTTCGGGGTTCCTGCTTCATAAACAAGTCTGCCAGGCATTCTACAGGACACAGAAGAAAATGACTGACAAACTGCCAATATAGGCGGAATTATCTTTGAAATTTCCTGCTTCATGGAAAAGTCTGCTGGGTACTATTGGCCTGTAGGCTGAAGATGGATGCCCTAATAGTACAGAAGAACTTTGGGTGACTGTCCAGGTAACAAGATGTCTCTGTCAGTTCTAGAATTTTGGAAGTTGCTTACAATGCACTTCTTGTTTATTTAGGTAATATTATATCTTTCTAGAGCCGGAGTTGAAGAGTAGATAGTAATAATACAGTTTTCATTAGTTATGATAAAAGATAAAGTAGATATAAACGTTGTAACTATAATTCTTGCTTGACATCTGTTTTGTTATATGTAATTTTATTAAATATAAAGCCTTCTTTTTTATTTAAACAGAAAAGAGGAGGTGATGTGAGATGCCCCTCTGTATGTTATGAATACCATTGGTAAATAAAGAAACTGCCTTGGCCTGCTGATAGGGCAGAACTTAGCTAAGTGGGGAAAACTAAACTGAATGCTGGGAGAAAGGGGGCAGAGTCAGAGAGAAGCCATGTAGCCCCATCAGAGACAGATGGAATTTTAGCCAGTAAGCCACAGCCATGTGGCAATACACAGATTAATAAAAATGGGTTAAGTTAAAATGTAAGAGTTAGCCAATAAGAAGCTAGAGCTAATGGGCCAAGCAGTGATTTAATTAATACAGTTTCTGTGTGATTATTTTGGGGCTAAGCAATAAGAAACCAAAAAGTGGCCTATTACAACAGATCTGACAAAGGAACCTCTGGGCATGAAGCACCCTGTCCCCTGAATTTCTGTAATGATCTATTTGGCTTGAACTTTAAATAGTCATTAAAAAATCTAAGTTTTCTTGAGCATATTTTATATTTTTCTTTTATAAACTCATTGCTAAGTACTCAAAACTTCTGTCAAACCACTAATAAGGCAGAAGTTTTCTGTTAAAACTATTTAAAAGTTTAATTTTTTATTTTTGTTTGGAGTGTGTGTGTATGTGTGCACATGTGGTTTTTGTTTTGTTCTGTTTTGAGAAATAGATGGGATATGAAGTGAATATCTTGGGGTAATTTGAGGAAAGGGAAAAGCATGATAAAATATTTTAAAAATTAAAATAAAAAATAGCTGATTCAAAGTCAGTCGCCCATTCACTGGTACTGAATTCTCAGAATGATGCTCACATGATACCATGAAATGTGAGTGATTGGTGTCCTCTTCCCTTTAGAGACTGACATTGTTATCAAGTCAAAAGGAGTCTTTGTCTACTCCCAAGCACCATTGGATATAGTTTGTACTCTATTCAGACAGAGGTCAAGTTCATCTTAAATTGTCATATATGTGAATTTTTTAATACAGATTAGAATATTCTTATCCACATTAATCCCTAACCTTACTTTCACATCATGTTCCTGGTGTGGTATATCATTTAGTTTGCTATCTTATTTTATTATTGCATATCTGTATAAACTCTTTGGATACAGAGATCCTCCATGTTTGGTGCAGACTGGCCTCCACCCATGATCCTACTGCCGCAGTACTATGAGTACAAACATGTTACACACTCAGCTCCAAACAGGAAAGCTTATCAGTACTAGAGTATATCATAAGCATATCACAAACCCTTGAACAGGAGATATTTATTAAATACTTGACAAGTAAATTAACAACCCACCCAAAGAAAAGGTTAATGACAAGAAGTAGAGGCAGATTCAACAAACTTGCCACATTGTTTGATTTCCTCTTCATTTACTTGACAAACACCTGTCTCACTTCTTAATTACCTATTATATAAATAACATTTTATCTTACACAGATTAAATTTTTTAGTAGTTACTGAAAAGTTACAAAAGATGTTGGAGACTGTAAAAGACAGTAATCTTTTTCTAAATGTAACTTAAACTCCTTTCATTTGTCATCACTCTGACATGGTTTTTAATGAGCTAGCAAAGGTATATGTTGACTGAGGTCTTCTGTCCTGCCTGGTCCTGAAGTCATTCAGTCCCAAAGAATCACATGGAAGTCTACATCGATTATAAACTGATTGGCCCAGTATCTTAGGCTCTTCTTATTAACTAATTCTTATAACTTATATTAGCCCATAATTCTTGTCCATGTTGGCCACGTGGCTTGGTACCTTTTTCAGCGAGACAGTCACATCTTGCTTCCTCTACATCTGGGTGATGACTGCAGACTGTGCTTCCCTCTTCCCAGCATTCTCGTTGCCCCACCCCTACTTTTTACCTGGTCGCCCCACCTATACTTCCTGCCTGGCTACTGGCCAATCATCATTTTATTAAAAATAATACAAGTGAGAGGATAAAAGAGCATTGTTCCACAACACTTAAGCGGCACCATTACTATGATATATACAGTACCACCTGCTCGTTCAGCACAGTCCAGCATGGTGGAACTGCTCACTGCCTCTGAGAGACATGCACAGTGCCTCCAAACAGCTGGTCCATACTGCCATTAAGCAAGCTGCAACAGTCTGCTCACAAACCCCATTCAAATTTTCCATATTGAAAAAGAGACAGAGGTCGCACTGGCAGCACAGCCCAGAATGCTGGCATTTTAAAATGGCCATGGATTTTTTCCTGTTACTGCTGAATCAGGAAAATCTCTCTTAAAGAGCTTCAGCATGCTGCTAGCAAACAGCAAGAAACTATGTTAAACTCTGTGGGGGTTTTTTTCTAGAATTCCTTTTCAAGACCTCTCAGGTTTTATGTGAATTTAGTTGGCCACATGCATGCCAACTGTTTCAGAGAACCAGCCACCCAGAATGGAAATAGTCACACAGAAACTATATTAATTAAATCACTGTTTGGACCATTAGTTCTAGCTTTTTATTTGCTAACTCTTACATATTAATTTAACCCATTTCTATCAATCTGTGTATTGACATGTGGCTGTGGCTTACTGGCTAAAGTTCCAACCAGCATCTGTCTCCAGTGGCTCCATGTTGTCTCTCTGACTCCACCCTTCTTTCTCCCAGCATTCAGTCCAGTCCTCACTGCCTACCTAAGTTCTGCCCTATCAACAGGCCAAGGCAGTTTCTTTAATCATTAATAGGAATCACAGCACACAGCACACAGAGTGGACTCCCACATCCACATATATATATATTGATATATATATCAATTCTTAACAGAAAAATTTCCAGTCTCGAACTTATGTTCATCAAATGTTTAACATTTTATTTTCAGCACAATATTTTGGCAGCGCATTGTTCTTCTTCATACTCTGTCTCACTAAAAAGAAGAGCCAGAACATATGACCTTAACAAGTGCCTTATCATTGAGTTTATATGAGGGTTTGAAAGATACTAATGGAGACTTGTGGATGGCTACAGCAAATTATATGTGAGTTTCTTTAAGATGTAAATGTAAGATCTAGAGATGGTTGAGTGTTTAAGAGCCCATACTGAACTGGAAGAGGGCCAGAGCTCAGATCCCAGCACCCACATCAGAGGACTCACAACAACTAACATCCTCTTCTGGGTTATATAAAATGTGTATTCATACATATCCCAAAGCTCATGTGTGTATGTGTGTGCATGCATGCACATGCGCACACACACACACACACACACACACACTTAAAAACAAAGTAAATCTTTTAAAAAGATTCAAATGTAAGACTTATTAAAAAATATTTTAATGTGTTATTTTAAGTAAAATAATTAAGCTTCCATTTCAGTAAAGGAAAATATAACTTAAGACTTAAGCTATTAGGGAATAATGCATACCAAAGTTATACTAAGTGGCATAATCACTGTTGTGCCCAGATTACAACCCCCAGAGAGAGACCACCAGAGAGGACCAGACCGAAATAAGCAAATTTTAATCAG